>NC_140239.1:18211149-18228649 GCF_949987555.1 Borostomias antarcticus | reverse complement strand
ACAGACAGACAGACAGACAGACAGATACGCAGACAGACAGACAGACATACAGACAGATACATAAACAGACAGGTTGGCAGGCAGACAGACATACATACAGACAGACAGGAAGGCGGGCAGACACAGACAAACAAACAGTCAGAACGACAGACCCACTGCCAGTAAGCAGGCAATTAGAGAAACAGACAGCAGGACAAGCAGGCAGGGAACCTGACAGGCACCTTTATAGTGAGGCTAAACAGCCATCAGGTGGACGCAGGCTAGAGCGGAGACCAGACACATGGGAGAGAACACGACGGCGTAGCCGGGCACGGTGCACGACTCTGGTCTGCGGTGACACGTGAGAGCAGTTGAGTCATAATGGGTTTCGCCGTTGGGAGTATTGTTGCTGGCATTGACTGACAGGTCTCAAGTGATTTGTGAGTTAACATGGGGACATGCTGACGGATACACGACAGAGCAGGACCAGCTCACAGACTGGCGCGCTACCTCTGTTTAAAATGTGGCTGTGAGTAAGCCATACATACATCTACTGCTGTAGTGAAGTTCAGTCTTGTTAGTTCACGTAAGTAATTTAAAATAGTTTTTTTTTTTTAAAGCGGTAATAGCATTTTAGCGTAAATAGCACTTAAGTGAAGCTAAAGTGAGCCATTTCCAAAGAAAACCATAAGGTCCTAGGCACTGTCACGAGCTAACTCCCACACTCAGCTCCACTTCCTGTTTGGTGGACGCTGGCATCAGGACTGGCATCCACACAGGCAGCTTGAGAATATAGTTTTCTCCTGGGAAGAATGTCATCTGTTTCAACATCCAAAACACATACTGTATTGTGGGACAGACAGCGATGGTCACTATGAATCTCCAAAACTTCTCTTTAATAGAGTGCTAATGTCTGTGTGTGTGTGTGTGGGGGGGGGGGGGGGGGGGGGCTGCTTGATAGCAGTGGCCGGGCTGGTGAGCATGTGAGAGAGAGCATCACACAGGGAGGTGGTGGGGAGTTCTCAGCCTGACTCAAAGGCTCAATAGCCTCTATTCTTTTACTTTTATGGCAGGCTATAGAATACACCGTTCTCTCTAGGTGTGAAATGTTGCCTTTCGTGCCATATTATTGACTCAATTTCAGGATTTGCATCGGTTGAGCTTGCATTGCTTGCATTGCCTTAGTATAAAATCTCCTCTTCAAGAATGGCTCAGTGTTGGCCACAAAATGGATTCTAACTTAATTATAGCTGCGAGTTTTGAGGAAGACAGAATTAAATATTTAAAAGGGATATGGGGACAACTTGGCACTGCCACAGTCAAATTCATTGATCCACGTCTTGTTTGGTCACGGATCATCATTGAATACTTGAAAACCTTCAATGTCCTGCTTCCTCCACTTAAATCACCTCTATCCCTGTCGGCCATACTGGCAAGGATGTCCAGTGGCTTTGATAGGGCTCCAGTCATCCACTTCAGGTAACACAAGCCATGTGTTTGTGTTGTACTGTACATTATTGGCATACCTGTCCCTGTCTCTGACCTCCTCTCCACCCCTTCCAGACCACTGACTGACTCCCTGCTGGATCACTTAGCCTCCCCAGAAGACTATACAGGGAAGGCGGAGGAGCCTGAGGAAAAAACGTAAGCCTGGTATCTGGGTTTTGAAAATGGGATGTGATTTATGTTTTTGGCTGAGCAGAGGCTGGGTAGTGAGGGGCAGTTTTGGGGGGATTATGACAGAGGGCTCTTTGTATGGAAGGCTTTTAGAGAGCTCCATCCCCGTGGCTTGTTCCATTTCGTCTGCTTGCTGAACCCCCTGGAGTTCTGCAAATATTTGTGTCAGTGTTTTTCACGAGCCACGATTGTGGCTAGACAGAGCCAGAAGTTTGCAGTTTTCTTCTCTCGCACGCCAAGGTATTTCACAACTTCCTCTGGGCTGCTGAGATCTGAATGTTTTGAATGGTTTGATAAAACGTTCCACTCATTCGAATCCAAAGGAATTCAGCTACCTGTTTACTTATGACACATAGTGTACTGCAGCGTACTGGTCAACACAAAAACATGTTGCCCAGCCATCTTGGCTCGAGTGAAAGATGGGAAAATCTGCACACTGTAATTGTAGCTCCCGGTTTCACTTTATTGATAAATATGCAACGTTTCGACCTTTAGGTCTTCATCAGGCAACTTCACAGTTCAAAATGACAGGTAGCAGGTATATATAGGCTGAGAGCCCCTGACATCACACTTGACATCATCTGTCAGTCAATTTAGGGTAAAATGGTGCTTGCACAGTTGTAGGCTGCAAATATATGCCTACAAATACATCAACAATGGCATACTTATATTTACATCAATCTTAATCAATACAAAGTTTAATTCAACCATTATACAATAGACGAGGGCATATTAGGGAAAAAGAACAGATACAGGAGAGACTATAGCTATAAAAGAAATAAAATATAAAAAAATATATAGACAACAGTTATCTAATTTGGTGATAGGCTAACTTCAGCAAATAAAAAAAAAATAAAAAAGAGAAGAACTAAAACATTCAACCCTGCATATTCCATTGCATAATCATTGCATTTTTTGTGTGTAAGAAAACAAGAAACGGCACACTTGGCCTCCAGTAGAGTAGCCTACTGAGGCGATACGCATTGCGCATCACATAGGCTAGGCTACGTCTGATCCATGTCAAGTTTATGCAACATTTTTGAAACTTGATGTGAAAAAATGTGCGCATATTTTGCACGGAATTCGGCGATTATTGCAGTGAAAATGCAACCTTTCTAAAATAGGCGCATAATCTGCCCCTTTTGGCATTAAATCATGTGATGACATAATCACATTTATCTTTCGCATTTCGCGGGGAACATAGGACCCGGGGAACACCCTTTTTTAGGGGGGAACATAGGACCCGGGGAACATAGAACCCTTTTTTGGGGGGGAACATAGGACCCGGGGAACATAGGACCCGGGGAATACAGGGATGACCCCGTTGGATGTGTGCAAAACGACTTTTGTGTCGTTATAATAGATAGACATGTTGGTGACATCTTTCTGGTTGCGTGACTCAGAGGCCCTGTGGTTATTGTTAAGCCGCCTGGCCTAACGTAGGTTGGATGTGCGCACAATTACTTTGTCTTTTGTGTCGTTACAATAGATAGACATGTTGGTGACGTCTTTCTGGTTGCGTGACACAGAGGCTCTGTGGTTATTGTTAAGCCGCAGACGGACTCAGAACTGCCAAACAGTTTCAGAGCAGCCAAAATCCAGCTCATTGACCATCCTGGCCAACAGGTGATGAGGGCTGATTGAAACGCGAACCAGGTCCCATGTGGAGAATGTCTGACTTTACGATGCGCCGCGTCGTCTCAGACTTTCCACCGTCTGTTATCGTATTGCGTTATCTAAGAGTTTCAGAGAACAGCTGAGAGGAGATGCAGAGTAGAAGCAGATTGAGGAGGTTTAAATGTAAACATCTCACACAGCTATACCTTTCTCTAAGAAGAAATAAATGTAATTCTTTTTGAATAAATGTAGCTTTTCTGAACAAGTTTAAGTGCGGTGTGACTGGCTGCTGGTGTGACTCTGTGAACTCTACTCCCAGGAAACCTCATTAGTCAGAAAGCCCTGAGAACCTTTTCCATTCACGTATTCCGGATTTAGCGCTCTGGGCGTCCTCAGCCCGGATGGTATAAATGAAACGCGGTGCCGACACTGTGCGGCCAGAGAATGAGACCATGCACGGGGCAGTGGCTTACCTTTTCCTCTTCTGGTGGTTAAAACATCTGAGATTCATGAGGGGAAGCTTGTTCGGATTTGTTTTTCAGAGTGGTGATGGAGGCTTTTAAAAGTTAAAAAAATATTTACAAGCTTTTCTTTTCCCTTCAGAAAAGAAACTGTCTAACTATATAAAGGTCACATCTAACCCTCGCCTTTTGACACAGCGGTCCGCCTTCTTATGTTTCTCCCACCGAGACCTGCCATTGCATAAGATCTATTGTATATGGCCACTGCTCTCTCTCTCTCTCTCTCTCTCTCTCTCTCTCTCCCTCTCCCTACCCCTGTCATTGTTTCTCTCCCACCCCTGAGATGAAGTATCAAACCGTCCAGGTAGCGAAACGAAAATAACAATGTTGACTCTTACGTCAGAATCCCCAGTGTCAGACCTCACAAAACCCAGAAGCTGGTGTGAAGACCTTAAATAGCTCATTCAGTTCCACCACGCGTCTGTCTGCTCTGTCCCTCCTGGGAAGCCCTTTCCAGACACAATTGTGATTGTGATTAGAAATAGATCATACTGTTTGTCTGGCATGCTGTGGCTGTGTGTGGAAACTAACCGGCTGAAGAGTTTTGCTCATCATGAGGGCGTTCTGGTTTTCTCTTTTTGGAATGAAAAATGCCATATTGTGGCTTAGCATAATGTTTATGAGATGACATCACAGTAGCAGTAATGTAAGATAAATCAAATAAAGTACAACAACTACTAGATTTAGACAATGTCGTCTCCTTAACAAATCATTTGCATGCATGTATTGTTTGTAATATTTAAGTAAAAACAGTACTGTCCATAGTTGGGGCTTGAAAAGGGAAGTATGCTTTTATACAATCATCCCTGGTGGAGTGAAGACAGACGAGCAAGGCCTGGCGAGGACTGTTTGTTTTCCCTCTGTTAGAGAACAGAAATGTGGGCATGTTCACGCATGTTCATCCGTAGTTCGGGTTCTGCACATTTGTCTAACCCATAAAATTAAACACAGCCTTTGTGCTCCGTGCCCCCCTCCTGAAAATCATTAGCAGAGCTTCGAGTCTTAAAGAGGCCCTTGGCAGGTTTGTCAAACAATGATGCTCATTGTTGGATGAAACCGAGTGAGTTTTTCTCATCAAGGCGACACATCTGTAGGGTTTGATATCTCTCATAACATGCCCTATCTGCTGGATGGAGGACTCATAAGGAGGTGTGTGGGGGTGGACAGGTGTGAGGTCAGGGCTGAAAATTAACACCTGCCACCGGCCAAATGCAGGTAAAATTTCCAATTGGCAACTAGATTTCGGAAGGCTATCTGAAAAAAATATATACTTGGCCGGTAGATTTTTTAATCTACAGTCCCCTCGGCAGGTGACTCACCATGAGCCAAAAAGTTAATTTTCACCCCTGTGTGAGGTCATCGCCACCGCCATGCCCTTTCGCGCCACAGCTATGCTTTGTATCTTGCTGGTGAACGGTCATAGCGGGTCAATTACGGGAGTCCCATTTTCAAGCATATTGTAGATATAAATGAATCAAGGGATCGGGAAGCTGGTAGATTAATCAGTCTTACTGTAGATCAGTTAGTCTTTAACTGGCCTATTGTTCCAGCGTTTCATGACGTGGGGATATGCAGCTGCACAGTATATGTATTTAGAATGTGCATGGCAAATTATGACACTTGTTATAATGACTACCGTAATGGCAGGTAATTAACAAGCCCTGATGGCTTGGCAGGTGGAGGTCATCTGATCTCTCTCTTCCTCTCTTTCTTTCTCTCCCTCTCTCCCTCCCGCTCTCTCTTTATCTCTCTATCTCTCTCTCTCTCAGGAGAGCAGTGCATGTTTTAGATGGTGCGTGCTGTACAAGCACCCCATACCCAAAAGGGCAGGTTATTTGCGGTGGAGGATAGTGCATGGGACCCTGGCGACCAACCGTTTCTCGACCCGGCTTGACCCAGGGGTGGGAGAGGGGTGTCGATACTGTGGTGAGACTGAGACAATTATGCATTGTTTTATGAATGTGAACGTATTATACCTGTAGGCTACCTGTCTTTGTTCACTTGCAGCTGGTAAGTACAGTACAAGGTTGAGGATGAAGTTCTCACTGGATTTATTTATCTTGGGTCCCAAATACTCGCACAGGGGGAGGGCTGAATGTGTGCTGCTGAATTTTCTTGTTTGGGCAAGCTAAGTTGGCCATTTGGGGGTCCAGATGGGGGTATGGTCTCTGTGCGCCTGGAGTTTGAGTATTTTTTGTGGATACGCAATGGGAGGGTGTCGTGTCTGGGAGGGACAATCTACTGTTGGGGTAGATGGTCTAAATGTTTGTTTGTAATCATATGCTGATTTGTGTGTATCAGATACTACTACTACTACTACTGTGTGTGTGTGTGTGTGTGTGTTGTTTTGTGGTTTGTTTTAAGACTATAATTGTATAGTTTTAAAATGTTTAGGGTGTTTGTAGATTGTAAGGCTAACTCAATAAAGAACATCAAAAGGCAAAGTATCCCTTTCTCTCTTTCTCTCTCTCCCTTTCTCTCTGTCTCTCTTTCTCTCCTTCTATCATTCCCCCTCTCTATCTCTTTTTATCTCTCCCCCTCTTTCTATCTTTCTCTCCCTCTCTCTCTCCCTTCCTCTCTCCCTCTTTCTCTCTCTCTTTCTCTCTCTCTCTTTCTTGGATCATTGTCCCTCACGTGATCTGTCTTTGGCGTAAACAAACAGAACATGAGGAGAGGAGAGGAGGGGAGAGGAGAGGAGGGGAGGAGAAGAGACAGGAGGGGAGGAGAGGAGGGGAGAGGGGAGGAGAAGAGACAGGAGGGGAGGAGAGAGGGGAGGAGAGGAGGAGAAGAGACAGGAGGGGAGGAGAGGAGGGGAGAGGGGAGGAGAAGAGACAGGAGGGGAGGAGAGGCGGGGAGGGGAGAGGGGAGGATAAGAGACAGGAGGGGAGGAGAGGAGGGGAGGAGAGGAGGAGAAGAGACAGGAGGGGAGGAGAGGAGATGAAGGGAGGAGAAGGGAGGTTGGGCTCCTAACACCCGTTATCTCTCCTCGGCCACCCTGCAGGACTTTCCTGGACTAAAGGAGACATCCCGCTGTAAAAACCAGGCCCCAATTTATCACTAGAATGTCCTTGGCGCTCCCAGTATATTTCCAACATCTTGCTGGGAAGAGGAGGCCCATGAATGAGCGGCTCTTTCAAAAATGTCAATAAAATAGAGAAAATAATGGTTATGTAAGATCTCACCCTCCATTTGAAAGAATGATTCAAAGTGTGATTCAATATGCTGATTCAAAAGTTTCAAAGATTCAAAGTTGTAATATTCAGGTGTAAGTAAATCAGGTGAAAGTACATGATATCACTGCTGCTTGTCCTGTGCTGTTAATCCAGAGGCCTGTGGTTCTCCATCTTGAGACAAGGGAACAACTTGGTCTGGACCTGTACTCTCACTCCATGCAGTCTCTGCTCTCCCTCACCTCCCGCTGACCTGAATCAGAGCCACAGTTGCTGATAGCCTGCATTTCCTTTTTTATGAGAAACTCTAAAAGTCAACGGGCATGACCTGAGCAGGCCACAGCTGCTCACCTGTCCACTACAAACCAGTTCAAATACCCCGAAGAACGTCATCCCACCTACAGTAGGTGTTTGCTGAACGTGGAGCACCTGTGTGCGTGTGTGTGTGTGTGTGCGTGTGTGTGCGTGTGTGTGTGTGTGTATGTGTATGCATGCGTATGTGTGTCTAGTCCAGTGACTGATACCCATGGGAATAGCATGAGAGCCAGGGCAGATGAAAGGGCAGTGGCCTGTCCTGCCGTTCAGACTGTCTGGCGCTGTTTTTGTCCCAGAGACACACTGTCATCGCTGTCATTTTAGCTTACTTACCATAGTCCTGAGTCTGGGCCTCCTGCCAAGCCTGACCTGGGAACAGCAGGACCCGGCAGTCATGGTGTGGCCTGGCTAAAGGACACAGCGTTGTAGCAGACACTGGCTGCTAACTAACACTGGCTGCTAACTAATAACAAATGTGATTCTACAAAAGCCTAGTTTGACCTCTAATGTTTCACCTAAAACAACAGAGATCGTTTTACATTTTTAGCAGCGTTAACTAAATTAGATTGTTTTGTGACTGCCAAATTGGGACGTTGAAGTCTCTAAACGGCCATTTTCAAGGTTCAACATGTTGAATCTTATTGAAAGACTCACAACTAGACGGACGTTCTAAAACTAACATGTTATCGCGGTGTTAAGAATAGGTCTCCCCTGTGGGGATGCCATAGAGACTCCAGTATCTCTTTGTTCTTTGTCATCTCCTACAGTATCTTTGCGATGCCCTGAATCACAACCCCCGTCAAACACGTCTCTTCTTCTTCTCTACAACATGGAGACAACGTTTACGTAATACCCGAGCACTTCATGGATCATGGAAATCTGTGTGAAATCTCAGCAGCTCCATAGGATTTTTCCATATAGGCTCCGACACTTTGACGTAGTGCTCCGCGCGCCCATCATCTCACTACATTGTTTTGAAGTGGAATGAAACTCCTGTCTAAACTCCCGCAGTGGAAAAGGAGCAGCGCCGGTAGAGACATGACTGCATTTCGTTCTGGTTACAATTAAGCGATTTGTAATTCTGGCTGGCCCTGGCTGCACTGGGTCTCTGGGTTGCCTCTCACTTCCTCTCATTCTCCTCCCTTGTTCTCTAGCTTCTCCTACCAGTGTGGTCAGAGGTGTTGCCAGTTCTCACAGCTTCAACCCCCCCCATCCCCCCCTTCCCGCCCCTGGGGTACACGGGTTTATTTGACCAGGTCTTCTCCTCTCAACGCAGCTATTTCACAGATCACCACATATATGTCACTGCTCTCAGTAAGAGCTTATTGATGCAGTCACAGTTATGTAATGTAATGCATGGTTTAGAGGCAGACCTGGATTGTGTAGATAAATTACTTGAAAGTAACCGAGGTGCATTTGATTTATTTGGTCATTTAGCAGACACTTTTATCCAAAGAGACTTACAATGTTTTGAGCTCGTGTTATGGTAAATGGACTGCACTTATATAGCGCTTTTCCACCTTAGCGGCACTCAAAGCGCTTTACAATGGCCTCTCATTCACCCATTCACACACACATTCACGGTAGCTGCCATGCAAGGTGCTAACCTGCTCATTGGGAGCAATTTGGGGTTAGGTGTCTTGCTCAAGGACACTTCAACATGTGGACAGTCGGAGCTGGGATTCGAACCACTGACCCTTCGATCATTGAACGACTCACTCTACCAACTGTGCTACAGCCGCCCCTGTTGGGGTTAAGGGCACAACTGTAGGCAATGATTGTCAAGTGACCAGGCCTGGGGAGGTCTGACGCTTGATCTGTTCATTATACCAACATCCTCATCCATCACAGCTTGTCCAACAGGTGCTGGACTGTCTCTATATCAGACCGTGCTCTCAAACTCCCATAGAGAAGTAACAGTTCAGTTATATAACAGGATAGTTGCTTCACACGTGCACAGCACGTGTTCCAAGAGAGTGGAGGCTTTGGAGGTTTTGGAGTGAAATATTAGGAAGGAGCGGAAACAGATTGTGAGCTAATTAGTATTGTATCAGTATCAAATGGAAATTAGATTTCCCTCACAATCACGACTTTAAACAATCCAACTGAAATCTAACGGAAATGAGAAACAAAGTGGCCTGCACTTTATCTTTATCACGACTCACTCCACCACATTTACCAACACATCATTTACCAACAAGACTGTGATGTTCTTTAATCAGGAGATCAAGCCTTCCCAGGGCCTAAATACGCCCATGTGAATGTTCTTTATCAGCCCCCCTGTCTCTCCCCTCTCTCACTCTCCCTCCCTCTCTCTGTCCTCTCTCTTCTCTCCTCTCTCCCATCCTATTTCTTTCTTTCTTTCTTTCTTTCTTTCTTTCTTTCTTTCTTTCTTTCTTTCTTTCTTTCTTTCTTTCTTTCTTTCTTTCTTTCACACAAGTCAGTTAGCTCCAGCAGACGTGTCAGTGTGTCAGGGTACATAGATGACAACAGAGCAGTGCGTCTGCCTGTCATGTTTCTCTAGGAGGAGTGCCACATACAGGATCAAGCAGGAATGTTGTTCTTGGAAAGGGGAGGGTCTGTGAGCTGACATATTTCCTGCTTGTGTCAAGGTGATGCTGCATCAAGGCTTCACACAGAAAGTTCTGTACACTCTCACGAGTCCCAATGTGTCTGTCTTTGTCACGAAGCAAAAGTTGTGTAGTCACAATTAAAGTGCTCAACATGAGGGGCAGACCCCAAAAGTACATGGAATTGTATATTTCCCTATTTTCTGAAATGCATTGCGTGTTTGGGCTCCTACTGTTTAAAGACGTAAATGGACCTATTCCAATGATTTAATTCCATTAATTCATAAGTATTCATAAGTATTCATAACTCTTGTAACACAGAGGGATAAACTTTACAACTACATGTATCCACTAGGTTTTCTAATGTAACTTTTCTGCAGTGAAAACTCATTAGATTTTTTATAATGCAGATAACTCCATATAAATTCTGAATCCATGATATTCTGCTCTTACATAATGAAGCCTAATTGCCTACTACATTTGTAGTGGTCAAGACTCAAAGTCCGTTCAGAGTCTTACAGTACGTCATGCATTTTGGAGCCATTTCAGGACAGGGCAGACAGGCGAGGTTTAAATGAGGCTTGTCTCTTATCCAAGGGGCACTTTCAAGGCATCTGCATGAATATGTTTTTCACAGACCATAATTTGTTGTCGACCGTCTCTGCCAGTCTTTAAGGTGGAACCGCTCCACCATCATCGTGGCCAGGGTTCTGAGGCCTTGGAGATTGATAAAGAGCCAGTTGTCTTATCAGATGCAGCCTAATGGTGCGGAGGTAAGCCGACTGCCTCTGAAGGCTAACTGCCACGTCAGAGCATACCAACATACTCAGACTGCTATGCCATACATTTGGTGGTGGTCTCAGATTTGATCATCAGACAGCTGGGTCAGGTGGAATTATCCTAGCCTAGACGCTGGTGATTTGTGGTATGTGATGACTTAAAAATACTATTAGCCTCTATGTTTCTGGCTGTATTTACAGTATTCCCTGATTTCTTTCCAAAAGGATTCCCTCCCCCGAAGTCTAATGCTCAGTTTCAGAGGCAAAATCATCTTTATGTACAACTGGATTAAAACATGGGGTCAGAAAAACTCTGAATTTGAAACAATTTGGCTTCCACAGGATGCAGAGATTTATAGGCGGTCACTGTTGTGCACTGTAAATGTTGTGACTCCAGATTGGGGCAAAACACTCAAACAGTCAAACAAACTGTTGTTACATAACTGCTGTAATCTATCACAGCAGCGGGACTAAATCACCGATTACTGGTCAGATTGGACACTTATGCCTCTGATCTGAGGAACCTCAAGCTGCACATTCCAGAGAAGGTGGAAAATCAACAGGTGCAATAAAGGAATCAGCTGATTTATTCAAGAAAAATCAAGGTGAATTAGCCGATTAGAATTGCACAGGAGGGCGCCTGTTGCCTCGATTCATACTGTAGCGTGAGGTGCAGGGTATTTATTTACCAGTGCTTTTGAGGGTGGGTGGGCCAAAACAACCCAGACATGGACACAACACAGTGCAAAACTCGCTAGCGTTCTTACTAGCAAGCTAGCTAGTTACTGTATCTAGCGGAAGCTAGCTGAGCAAACTAGCTACAGTTAGCAATAGCTACCGGAACTAGCTAGCGGAACTAACTAACTAGCGGTACACAAGCACCGTCCATGTGTCACAGAGGTCAAACGTCAGGAGTCATGGGTCAGCTATCTAGCTGCCAGTAAGCCACCAGCTCCGCATATCACAATACCCCTGCTCAGGCACGCTCACCTGGAGGCACGCTCACCTGGAGGCTCGCTCACCTGGAGGCACGCTCACCTGGAGGCACGCTCACCTGGAGGCTCGCTCACCTGGAGGCTCGCGGGCGAGCAGGGGAATTGCTCAATGCTCGCTGCCTCGCGCCTCTATGCATTTCATATCAATGATATGAATCGAGATATGTCAACAGCAGGTCAGCAGGCGCCCTCCTGTGCGATTCCAATCGGCTGATTTACATAGATTTTTCTTGAAGAAATTGGCTGATTCCTGCTGTATCAAGTGATTTAAAAGGCAAGGAAAGCAGGGAAAGTTGCTTACTTTGTAGGGGGGTAAGGTTTATCGAGGGAAAATAGCTTCCTCTTCCTTGAATGTTCATAAGCCTATGTTCAATCTATCTTAAATCTTGTTTTTATTTATTTTATTGCCGTTGACATGTCAGGAATATTTTTTTTCCAGCCTTTCTGAGTTAGTACTCACAAATTGTTGGACTTGGTGACGTGTTAGGTCCCACCCTAGCTTTTGTTCTTGCTAGCTCGTGTTCATTCTACCTCTTTCAAGGTTAAACCTTGTCTGTTCCAATAGTTTCTATTAACGCCAGGGGTTTAAGAGATATCACTAAATGTAAGGCCTTTTTTCTTTTTTTTTCCCAAACAATGTTAAATCTGACCTCTGTTTTCTTCAAGAATCCCATTCAGTAGCTGATGATACTAAGCTCTGGAGATCCCAATGGGGCAATGACCTCTGGTTTTCTTATGGCTCCAAAAACACATTAAGCCTAATACATTTAATTGCTGATCCAAATGGTCATTTTCTCTGTTAGGTAGTTAAAATATGAGATTTTTTTTTTGGTATTATCAATATTTATGGTCATATATATATATATATATATATATATATATATATATGGTATATTTATGGTTTAAAATCAGACAACCATATTTTTGACATACTACTGTAGATAACCATATCCTTTTATCAATGAACATATCGTTAAACGTACAGTATCCATCCTCGTACATACTGTAGGCATTGCTGAGGACTTCAATATTGCTATATAGTAAATCATTTTCTTGATAGGAGCCCCCCTCGATCCAAACTCTTCACAAAGCTTAACACTAAAAACATTTCTGGAGAAATTTGACTTGATAGATATGTGGCAAAAGAAGTCCCCTCTAGAAAAATCTTGTGTATGGAGCAACAAAACTGAATCTTGTCAGTCTAGAATTGACTTCTGGTTCTCTAGTTGTCTAAAAAATAATGTTGTAGATATCATCCCGACCCCCCTGACTGACCACAAGGCTATCTTTAAGTCTCTTTGCTTTCTTCTCTTGATCGTCTCCATACAGTACATCCTACTGGAAGCTTAATCATTATCTCCTAAAACATGCTAGCTGCAAGCTGAGGTCAATAGTCTAATTTATCATTTTTGGCTGCAAGCTGTAGCAGAAGATACATTTTGTAGTACTTGGGAATTCATGAATTTTGAAATTGCTAAATATTTGAGGAAGTTTGGTAAATCTAGAGCCAATGAATTTCAGGTTATTTCTTCAATCACTTCCCTTACGCAGAAGTCTTCTGCTACTTTATCAAGGGAAGAAAGATTTCTTTTAGAGCAACAACACAAGCTTGACTTTATCTCCAAGAATAAAGTGGAAGGTGCCTTCATTTGATCAAGAAATTAATTGTTAGAGGAGGGAGAGCAGAATCTTCCTACTTTTTAGACTAGAAAAATCTCACGCCAATATAAACTCAATCCATTAGTTAAAAATAAATGTGATTACATATAATCATAAGGACATTGCCTCTCATTGTGCTGGTTTCTATAAAGACTTATATGGCAGTAAATATTGTAAAGAGAGTGCTTGCCCTTTCCTAAATTATCTTTGTTCTTCTATTAATACTGTTCATCCTGAGGATTGTATTTTTTGTGATGCTCCCTTAACCTTGGAAGTTGTGATCTTGATCAGCAGTCTCTTGGCGTAGATGGCCTAAGTGCTGAATTTTATAGTTCAGTGAACAGAGTATAGAGTTCAGAGAACAGAGAGTATAGAGTTCGGTGAACAACTGGCCCTTTTCTTCTAAAGATGTTTAGTGAAAGTATTAATAATGAGACTCTCCCCCCTCTCTATCCCAAGGCCTGATAACCCTCATACCTAAACATACTGTAGAAAAATATATTTTATTAATTGATAATTGGCATCCTATCTGTCTACTGAATGTTGATTATAAATTATTTGCCTGTCTTCTTGCATGTCGACTAAAAAAAACTATATAATTGATGAAGCCCAGTCTGTTTTATAGAATAGACATATTTCCGATAATGTACGTTTCATACTTGACTTGCTACATTACTCAGATTTAATCAACGATGAGACCTTTATTTTTTCCTTGATTTTTACAAAGCCTTTGATACCATTAAACACAACTTTATTTTTGTGGGTTTGGTGATTATTTTGCCGATGCATCGAAACATTATATACAAACAGTAATTGTTCTATTAAATTATCGTCTGGAACTTCCCTCAGATTTAATGTAAATTTTAATATGTTTAATTATGCTATATATGTTTAATATGTTTAATTATGTTTCAATCATATGATGATTGATGATTCTATGTTTGTACTGAAAAAAATTAATTGCTGATATTCGCTGGTCTTGTTACCCACTCATACATTTCTGCTAACCAATAAAGTTGAAGAAGTGTCTTTCCATATAATTCATAAATATCATCTACCAAACTGCTATCTGAGCAAATTTAAACTTGATGTTGATGTAAACTGTTCATTTTGTAAAGGTCACCCAGAGAATGTCCTACATTTGTTTTGGTATTGCTCGCATACAAAAAAACCTGTGGAAATATGTCTCCAGATTCATAATTGATAATATCTATAGCAACTTGTCCCTTTTATTTGAAAATATTTAGTTTGGTTTCACAAGTAAGAACATTGATTGTATTTGTAAAATAATCCGTCCAATATTTTAAATTGAATTTTCATCTAACCGAAAAGCTGTTAAATCTTTATGTTTAAGATATTTGTTTAAGGTCTTTATTTAACTTTATTTTTCCTGGTTTTATTTTTATTTTATTGCATTATGTCTATTCATTCTGTTTACTGCATGTTCTACTTGCTTTATGATATTATCGTTAATTCAAATGAAGATCGATTTTGAACTGTAAAATTGTTTTTTTTAAACCCAGCCCTACATGTTACAGTACATAACCTCATAGGTAACCATCATACATACATAACCTCACAGATTCATATCCTGACAACAGTGACCAACAGATGATGGCTGACTTCTTCCACATGTCCCGTATACACGACTTCCATAGGCCTGAGGCGGTGTGTGTGTGTGTGTGTGTGTGTGTGTGTGTGTGTGTGTGTGTGTGTGTGTGTGTGTGTGTGTGTGGGCGTGCGTGTGTGCGTGCATGTGTGTGTGTGTGTGTGTGAATATGAATAGATCAGCAGGTTGACGTAATGCTTTCCATCATTTTCCTTGTCCAACACATGGCTCTTAGATTCTGGCCCCAACAGTCAGGGTCGCCATGGTGGAACTCTTCGCCTGTCATCTACATTGGGGGTGTGGGGGGGGGGGGGAGGGGGGGCTTGCGTCCTCCTGTCGTGGATCTGGATGTAGCCAAGTCCACGGGGGGTGAGGGGTCCATGGGGGTGAGGGGCCCATGGGGGCAGGGGAGGTATGTCTGCGGAAACTTACTCATCAACAGCCTCAGTTCAACACATGACAGCTAAGATCTGGAGAGAGGTAGCTGGAGGGTGCGGGGGGGGGCTCGGACTACGGAGTTCGAGTCAGTAGTATGGACATTTCCGCAGCGTCAATCTCATGGAGTGGTTTTCCATCAGTATGAGATCAACTGGTGCAGTGTTCTCTGTGTTGGTTTGCATCCAGACAGGCACTTTGTCAAAGTCCTTACAGCTACTTATGGATGACTAGTCACAGTTGACAAGTAGCCATCATATAGGTCTACTGACTCCAATTGTTCATGTTTATGTTTATTATTATGTTAAGAGGACAGAGTCCTGAGGTATGGTGATACAGTATCCCATGATGGACTGTGGCCATCAAGTATATTTAAGTGACGACAACGTTTGATTGGCCCTACCTTACTGTGAGTGGTAGGCTATATTATTCTCCTGATTTGTCATTTCCCTGGCCTCAAACTATGGGGATGGTTTGTTTATGAAATGTAATTAAGGATCTGAGTAAGAGCTCTGGTGATTTACACTATCCCAGCACCGATCTGGACAGCTGCATGCAGACCTAATAATATAAACCTGCCGTCACTCTTTCCATTTTACCTGTCTGCTGAGAAGGCCCCTTCCACCTCCTCAACCCTGGCGCACAGGGACTTAGACGGCTTACATCATTCTGATGATGTCTTCAGCTTATTAATATGATCGAGAAAGTGAGAGAGAAGAGAGTGAGTGAGAGAGAAAGAGAGATGACCAAGAAGGACAAGATTAATTTACAAATAAAGGGCTCAGTCTACTGGGTTGATTGACGTGTCCCTCTTGGAGGACTCTCTCCCTGCACACTTGCGAGGTGGCCCAGAACACCTTGACCTTCTCCGGTCACAAGGGCTTGTATTAGTCATCCGTTCGATCCGAAATGTGGAACGCTGGAACAGAGCCCAAACCCCCAACCCCCCCCCCCCCCCCTCATTTCCATCTTGGGGTAAGAAAAAAAAAGAAGCAAGCTCTTACATAACCTTTTCCGCATTGGAAACTGGCACATTTGCAAATCGGCAATCTTTTCTTTTCTTTTTACTTTACTCTTAGTTCAACTGTTGGCCCGTATTGTAATGTGATTTTCCTGAGTCAGGTTAGGAGCCAAAAGCCTCTACGGACATTTGCTCCTAATTTTATAGTTTCTAACACCTCCCGTCCTCACTGAACCCTACAGTATTAAATATTAGCGTTTAAAGTGTATTCATCACATGCACAGGTTACAAGTGAAGGGGTAATATTAATACTGTTTGTGAATTATAAGACGGTCTTATAGAAGCTCTGGAGAACTATTACTATTGATTAATGTGCAGTGTCCCTGTTTTAATAAATAAACTTAAACTTAAACTAGCTCAACACTGAGACATGGCATGCATGTTTTATTAAACAGCACTAACAGTTGATTCTCCGAGTGGTAAAATAATCCAAAAGCATCACATGACCTTAAATCCAAATAAGGTTTTGTCAAATAGAATACAGTTGACCTAAAATCGAATGTGTTGTGTCTGTTTATGGTTGGCTTTTAATGTTCATAAATACCCCTGCTGAGAGAGAGAAAGAGAGAGAGAGAGAGAGAGAGAGAGAGAGAGAGAGAGAGAGAGAGAGAGAGAGAAAAGAGAGTTATTCCACATGGCCTTTTGTTTTTCAGTAAAAATGTCAAATGTTCTGAGTTTGGTTTTTGTTGACATTTTTCTTCACCGAAATGCAGCTGTCACCCACAAGTTTTCCTTTCAGGGATGTTAAAACCATTACTTGGATAGGGATGTGATCTTTATTTTTAGTTGAAACAGAGTCAAATACTGTGTTCCTTTGCCTTTGCTTTCCAAACTTGTCTTTGTTGGTTGTAAAGGCCCACATCCCACACAATGGACCAGGACAGTAGGTGGGTAGGTAGGTAGGTAGGTAGGTGGGTAGGTAGGTAGGTAGGTGGGTAGGTAGGTAGGTAGGTAGGTAGGTAGGTGGGTGGGTAGGTAGGTAGGTAGGTAGGTAGGTAGGTAGGTAGGTAGGTAGGTAGGTAGGTAGGTAGGTAGGTAGGCGGGTGGGTGGGTGGGTAGGTACAGTAGGTAGGTTGGTAGGTAAGTAGGTAGGTAAGTAGGTAGGTAGGTAAGTAGGTAGGTGGGTAGGTAAGTAGGTAGGTAGGTAGGTAGG
>NC_140239.1:18028649-18208649 GCF_949987555.1 Borostomias antarcticus | reverse complement strand
GCCCAAACGTGGCTCCACTTACTGTCAGGCAAATTTCCTCAGTGTGTGAGGAATACAAGAGGGAATGTCTTCCACAAGCGCGCCTGGCCCAAGACCCCTGGGCTGCAGCTACCAAACAAGCGTCTCTCTCTCCCTCTCTCAGATCAAAGAACGGATGGAGAGAGAGAGAGCGAGAGAGAGAGAGAGAGAGAGAGAGAGAGGGAGAATAAATAGAGAGGGAGCTCTGCCGGAGAGTAGATGATTAGATTGGGCAGCCTTTTGTCATCTGAATAAACTCCTGTTGCTAGGGTGACCTTTGCGGAATCTGGTGTTTTGGGACCAAGAGTCAGGAGATGTTTTGGAGACAGCTGGAACAAAGTGACATCATGTTAAAGACATTGGGTTTAGCTCACTCTTCAGATAGTGTCTACTTGTGGGTCTGATATGATATTGGGTTTTTCATGTACCCGATATCTTCCTGGTGAAGATGGTTACTGAGTGGACCTGGCTGAAGCAGAAGTAGGATCGCTCTCTTCATCTCAATTCTATCTAGCCTGCGGCTTTGGTTTATTTGGGCAGTTCAAGGCCAATATACTGTCCAGAGGGAAAATGACCTCTATGAAGGGAATTATAAACACTCACATTCAGTCAATGTACATTCAAAGACGAAGCAGTCAGCGGTCCCATCACAGAGAAATGTTTTTATTAGGGTGATAAATTGGAATGTTTCTTACCAATACAGAGCATTTTTACTATTTTCCTATCTGAGATATCCAGCCAGGCATTGGTGATTCCAAAATGAAGTTAATTAGTTTTATTTATTTATCATGTTAAGTGAAGGAACTTTTTAGTCAGATGGATATTGGCACAGCCATGTTAGTTTTTCCTCAGTTTACTGGGATCATTTTTACTGCTTCCACAGACGTACTGTAATTAGCACAAAAAAGTGTTATCGCGTGTTGCAATGCTGGTACATAGGAAACGTTCTGACATCACCAGCATACTGGTTCATGACTCTGAGGCATGCTGGGAGGTTTCAGGGTTATTTATCTCTTTACTACAGACTCTTGGCTTGGCACCAGGCAGAGGAGGAGGGATACATTTGTGGGCAAGGGAAGTCATTTGTCAAGAGCTGAGAGGAGATATGGAAAATATTTATGATGGGTTTAAAACCGCTGACAGATTGTTCATACAAGATTGCATAGACTAGAGTACAGACCAATACTATTTCAAGTTTTGTAAATTAAAGGTAGGCCTATATTTTTTTATTTTTTTTTTATAACTTTTTATTTTCAAGATTTTCAAATATATACACATACAAAACTAAAAACGACGCAGCCTATAACTTAAAATAAAAACAAGAAAGGTAAAATAAACTAAGGAGCAAAGAGGGGGGAAAAATAGGGGGGGGGGTGGTGGAAAGGAAATAACATCAGTTCTCATGCATTCTCTCTAAAACCAGATCCATTTGGTCCATCTTCTGTCGTAGAGCTCTGCCTTGAGTCTCAAACAAAGAGTAATCTTTTCCATGTTTTGTATCTCCTCTACTATGTGCATCCAAAGATCAGGTTCAGGTGGGTCCTCCTTGAGCCAGTTTTTTGTAATAGCCTTCTTGGCTGCCAGAGTCAGAATTTTGAACAGATAAACATCCTCAGTTCCTATTTGGTCCTCTGGTATCAGACCCAGGTATAGGCTCTTAGGGTCGCGGGGTATCTGGTATCAGACCCAGGTATAGGCTCTTAGGGTCGAGGGGTATCTGGTATCAGACCCAGGTATAGGCTCTTAGGGTCGCGGGGTATCTGGTATCAGACCCAGGTATAGGCTCTTAGGGTCGCGGGGTATCTGGTATCAGACCCAGGTATAGGCTCTTAGGGGCGCGGAGTATCTGGTATCAGACCCAGGTATAGGCTCTTAGGGTCGCGGGGTATCTGGTATCAGACCCAGGTATAGGCTCTTAGGGTCGCGGGGTATCTGGTATCCCAGGACCCCCTCAACAGTCCTGTGTACTTTGTCCCAGAATGGTTGCAACTTAGGACATAATATATGAGAGTGATTGGCTTCTGACTGTCCACATTGTCTCCAACAAAACTGTTGGTCGGGCACATGGTATTTTTTAATATTTGGGGTAATAAAATAACGGATCATATTTTTCCAGCCGAATTCCTTCCAGCGTCTGGAATAGGTAGTCAGAATTCACCAAATCAAATAGATTCCTAAAGAAGGATTTATCGCTCTCCGGGGGGTATACACATATTAACCAAGGTGACTAAAACATTATTAATTTTGCCTTTGACCAGGATGAATCTTCCTTCCTTGTCCCCCAGTTCTGATATCAATTCAGAATTAATCGATCTGGAAATAAGTGTGGCGACCCCCCTTCTACGTTTGTTTTCACATGAGCTATAAAATACATTAGAGAATCCACCTTTCCTAAGCTTTTCATGTTCCAATTTTGACATATGAGTTTCTTGTAAACACATCACTTGCACCTTATCTTTCCTCATCTTTGCCCGCACCCTGCTCATCCTTATATCACCATTATATATATATATATATATATATATATATATATATATATATATATATATACCACCATCAGACCATTGACATTCAGCGAAGCAATTTTAACACTATTTGAATCCGGCATTTAGCAATCGTGCATATACATGTAGATGAACAATGTCTATCCCCTTGAAAAAAAACTGGGCGAAAAAGGAATGGTTAAAGAAGACAAAACGTACAAAACCTAAAACAACCTGGACCTCCAGGGCCGGAGGAGGAAACCTAGCCTCCATGTGAAAAGCCCCGTTAGCGGGCTCGAGGTGTAGCCCCTCATAAGGAGGAGGCCTCGCATCGGAAGAACTAACCTTACCAACGTAAAACATTTGACCACCGTTGCAAACTCTCTCGCATGTCAAGTAGAAAGAAAACAGAAAAGAGAAAGGAGAAAACAGAAGCATTGATGTCTCTCTATGGCCACGTGTAAGTGTAAAAAAATAATAATAATCGACCTAAATTTACTATTACTAATATCAGTAAGCCTATTATTGCAGAGGAAAAAATTAAAAAATAATTATCTTGTGCAGCACTCACTTACTTTTGCATGCTCCCCACATTTTCCCCCCGTACAACACATAAGTCTGCCCCCAAAAACGTATCACTCATCGACCTCTTCCTCCCGCTCCGGGCCATCGCCCCGAACAGCAGCTTCTTCCCTGCCGGAGTGCTCTTCTTGGGCCCCCCCGCGACGCCCCGCGATGCGGCCCGGCTCCTCGTTACCCTCTGCCAGACATCCCTCCGCCCTTGCGGGCGGTCTCTGGCACCGTCTACTGGGGCCGCCATCCCCAGGATGATCGAACGTAGCGTCAGTTGACCTCTCTTCCACCTGAGCAATCTGGTTTTCTGCATCACCGACCCTTCGCGTCAAGCTGGTCAACTCACTACGCAGGCCTTCAATCCTGTCGTATATTTCTTGCTTCACATCATTCAGTGCGGACATCATCATCTCACTGAACGCCTTCATCATTCTTTTCTCCATGTCGGCCGTCCCTCCAGAACGGTCCGCATCCTCCTTGCGCGCTTCCATGCTAGTGCTAGCCGGGGGGGCTAAAACGCTGTCAGCTATCAACTTGTTCCCTCTCAGTGTAGCTGTCTTGTGTCTCCTTTTCAGTTTTTTCGAATCTCCTTCCTCGTTATCCCCACTCAACCCCACCTATTTTAGTGGGTTATCCGTCGATATTGAAGCCGAGAGTAGGAGTTATAAATATTTATGCGAGAGAGTGGAGCAAAAAGCGTTCAACCCGCCATGCGTCGGAACCGGAAGTCTATAATTTTTTTTTTTTTTTTAAATGTGTTCGATAATGACCCAATAATCATTTATCCGTTAATTAATTCACTTTGAATGTCCTATGAAACATTACATTATGCCATACCATGTGGGGTATTCAGTTTGGTTTCCTGTCTCAGTCTTCCTCATTTACCCTTATAGCCCAGTAAATTACTCTAGTGCATCAAAACGTTCCCCCCTCCACTCCAAATAAGTCTGTGGTCCTCAGTGATCCTGGTGCAGTTTAGGTAATCTGGTAGAGGGGCAGGTCACCTGCAAACTAGCTTTCATATTGTCACAGATGTCTTCAGAGCACCCCACGGACTCAGCTGACATTTTCACTGATTACTTTTCTATAGCCTATATCGTAATGTCTGTGGCTCTGGGGTCTTCAAGCTTGAAGTCACAGCTACTGTTTTTGCTGATTTCTGTTCTACTGTATATGGAGACGTATACTCCACTAGGGAGACGTTATGAAATTCAAAATGTTCCCCATCTAGTTTTTGAATAATCTAGATATTAGACTAGATATTGTGTAGTACTGGAAAAAGTACTAATTTCGTAAATTCCTCCTCCTCACATCTCAAACCAAACCTCTGCCCCTGCCTATATATATGACCTCCGTGGCTTTGTCAGGATTCAGGTCACAGCCCCTGAGGGGGAACCATTAACCTTGGCCCACATTGGAATATGATGTCAAACATCTCGGAAATGAAATTCAAATTATATATGGGGTTGTGTTTTTGTGAGATTGGATGACAGCCCGTTTCATAGCGTGACGTCTGTTGAAGTTCATAAAATGTGAATTAGCTGCTGTAGCACTTATTGGTACCCCACCACGACCTCCTCTCTGGTTGGTAAGGAATCTGCTTTTATTACAGTATTGTTACAGTGGGCCCATGGGAAATATATCTAGGTCTAATAATGACACATGCTTGCAATTAGTTTGCCATTAGAATAGAAATGCAGTACCAGGCACATAATGATGATATACTGCTCTTATCTTGCATTAAAGACTACTAGTAAATTCAGTTGAGTGACAATTATCACTGTAGACCATGTATCATGTTCCCTTTGAAACTTGTCCAATTCAATACACCGTAATAGTATACTATATGACAGACATAGCTCTCCCACTACAGTACATACTGTAACTAAATAAAGGTTATCTACAGTAGTATTAACCACCAAATGTAAGCTACTGTACTTAAACAGATCCATGTTTGCAACCATTTCCCTTTAAGTCTTCTCAGGCTTGCATTTTACATTAATTGGCCGACATCTCTGTCTGTCCGTATGTCTGTCCTTTTCATGATTATCTTGAGAACCCGGCATTGTATGAAGTTGATGCACAGTAGGTGTATTGCTCAGGACCCAAGGCAGCACAGTGTCATATGTGAAATTGTTTGGATCATCGGTACTCGAAAAAAAGTGTTGCCAGATGTACAGTAATGATCATATTTGTACCATAATTTGTATATGTACAGTACGATGTACAGTCAATAATGCAAAAAATCCTTTAATGTATAATAATCGGATCATTTTGTGACAGTATTAGTAGTTCTAATCAGTTATCGGCTCATTTTAAATCATTTCCCAACACAATCAGGATATTTTCTCTTCACATGTGACCATGCTTGTTGGGATGATGAACGTGACTCACTCACAAGCGTGACATTCCCCCACCACGTCACACGGTGGTAGCTTAGCTACTGTAGCTAGTGCCAATAGACTTTTCCGATCTGTCAATCACGCAGAGAATAATAACCAATAAGGTTTCTTGATTTCTTAACACCTCTGATGTCCCACAAACAAAGCTTATCCCACGTTGTATTCATAGATAAGACATTAGTTTGAAGACAAAAATTGTTCTTAAAACATACAGAAAACCGGCCTGCAGGCTGCTGCACCATAATGTTATAAGAAAACAAGCTGTATGATACTCCACACCTCCCTCCACACATCAGTTTACAACAGAGCCAACACAAAGTGACGAAGCTAGTAACATTAGGTGTTTGATGTACAGTAACTAATGTGTAGTTAGTAATTAACATCATTCTCATAGGCTTATTTTCTAAGAATGGATGCCACTAACTTACTCACCCTGCGTTACATGTGCAGTAAGACTCCACGATTTTGTCCTGATAAGTTTCAATCTGGAGTTTGTGAGGCGTCTGTGCCTTCCGCACCTAGCATCAACTCGCATGTTGTCACCTGTTCCATCTGAAATCCACATCTCATGGATATATCCTTGTGTAAAATAGTTCAGGCCTTTCTGTAGAACTCTCTTAGACAAAGTAGTGGCATTTGACAAATAACATATAGCAATATTGTCAGGAATCCTTGAGAGAATCATCAGGTAGCCTATGTGCTGTTCAGTAGACATTTTATTAACTTAGCTTGTGGGGCATAGCAACAGTAACTGGGGGGACTTGCCACCTGAATAAGAAAGGTCTATTACAACCAGGCCAGATCCAGCCTGGCTTATGTGTGTGACTGGCTTGTTTCTGTACAGGACTGGTAGAACGGAAGCTAGTCATGCCACTGAAATAGCTGTGAATTGAAATGACATGAAATAATGTCTGATAAATTAAGATCTTGTCGCCTCGACACATCAGTTTCAATGCTTCCAATGCTAATCCAGCACAATAAGAGCGGGATAGCCAGTTAGCTCATGAGCTCACAACAACTAGCAGCAGCTTCCATAACAGCAGTCAGTGGCTAAAGCACTTACCCTGATGACTCCTGTAATGTTAGCTATTTTGCTGCAATTGGTTCAACTTCAGTTTCTGGACAAAGGTAAAGGATAAAAAGATTGGAGTGAAAGGATGAATGTGTGGAGGTTTGGGGTATAGTCCCATAAAATCATCCCCACCGGGTCTTGAAACCTGATCTCCCGGGTGGGAGTCCAATGCTTTCGCCACTACTCTACTTGTGCAGTGAAGATTGGTGGGTTGATTTTGGTGTCCTTCTTTATTTTGGTGTGCTGGGACTACTGTCTCTTGTGGTGCCAACAGAGAAATGCAGGTAAACATTGACCAGAGGGAAGAAGGGAGGGAAGGAGTGATAACCGGACAAACGCTATCCACAAAAACAGTGTTAATATGTGTACTCAAGACTCAAGATCTGTTTATTGCCATGTACATGGCTCACACATACTAGGAATTTGACTAGGGTTAAGGCATACAATACGCTGTTGTAGACGACATAGGACAGGGTGCCGGACAGGACAGGCAAAGACATAACAGTGCAAACAGTACAAAAAACAGTGCTGCAAAATGCAGTGCAACGTACAAATTACAATATGCAATTCAAAATAAAATAAAAAATAAAGGATGAGGCACAATTACAGTATGTGTACAATATACAGAAGGGGGTGTGGTGAGGGTATGTACAGTGTGTGTGCAGATTGTAGTGTGGTGGGTCAGCGGTGTTATGTACAGTGAGTGCAGTGTGTCTGTGTGTGTGTGTGTGTGTGTGTGTGTGTGTGTGTGTGTGTGTGTGTGTGTGTGTGTGTGTGCCGTTAAGTTATGTGGAACAATCAGGGGTTGTGTGCAAGTGGTGCACGGAGTCAGTGTGTGTGTGTCTGTGGGGGGGGGCATCGCCTTGTTTATGAGTGATAACTGTGGGAAAGAAGCTGTTTTTGTGGCGAGTGGACCCGATCCTGATGGACCGCAGTCTCCTGCCAGAGGGAGTGGGTCAAAGAGACCGTAACCAGAATGGCCGGCCCGCTGCGATCTTATCTGTTTTAGGGTCCTGGAGGCACGTAGGTCCTGTAGGGATGAGAGTCTACTGCTGATCACCCTCTCAATGGAGCAGATGATGCGCTGCAGTCTGCCCTTGTCCTTGTCTGTTGAGGCTGAGAACCAGATGGTGATGGAGGAGATGAGGATGGACTCGATGATGGAGGTGTAGAAGAGTACCATCGTTGCTTTTGGCATGTTGAATTTCTTCAGCTGCCTCAGGAAGTACATCCTCTGCTGTGCTTTTTTGGTGAGGGAGCTGATGTACAGCTCCCACTTGAGGTCCGGTGAGATGGTGGTGCCCAGGAAGCGGATGGAGTCGACAATAGTCACTGGGGTGTCATTCAGTGTGATGGGGGGGTGGGGGGGGCTGAATTCTTCCTTAAGTCTACTATCATCTCCACTGTTGAGAACGTTGAGCTCCAGATTGTTTTGACCGCACCAGGACAGCAGCTGGTCGATCTCAAACCTGTAGGTGGAGTTGACGCCTTCGGAGATGAGGCCGATGTGGGTGGTGTCATCTGCAAACTTCAGGAGCTTGACAGACTGGTGGTTGGAGGTGCAGCTGTTCGTGTACAGGGAGAAGAGTAGAGGGGAAAGAACACAGCCTTGGGGGGGACAGGAAGTCTGTGATCCACCTGCAGGTGGGGTCGGGCACACGCATCTGGGAGAGCACACGCTCCAGAGTGAGTGGGAGGATGGTGTTGAAAGCCGAGCTGATGTCCACAAACGGGATCCTGGCGTAGGTGCCTGCGGACTCCAGATGCTGGAGAACGAAGTGGAGGGCCTTGTTAACTGTGTCGTCCACTGACCTGTTGGCTCTGTAGGCGAACTGCAGAGGGTCTAGGTGATGGATTTGAGATGCCGCAGAACAAGGCGCTCGAAAACCGTCATAGCTACAGGGGTCAGGGCGACGGGTCTGTAGTCGTTGAGGCCAGTGGTCCTTGCTTTTTGGGGGACGGGGATGATGGTGGAGGTCTTGAGGCAGGCTGGAACATGGCATGTCTCTAGTGAGGTGTTGAAGATATCAGTGTACATCAGGAACAGTTGATCAGCACAGTACTTCAGCATGGAGGGGGAGACAGAGTCTGTACGCTTTCCAGGGGTTCTGTCTCTTGAACAGGCGGCTCACGTCCTTCTCTAGGATGGTGTAGAATAGAATAGTCCTTACAATATCTTGCAAGCACTAATCAATTCCTCATTCCAGTTCCTAGGTACACAACATTATAAGGTTCCCAGGTTTGCCAATTTAGTCTGTAGTCTAGTAGTCCATCATATTGACCTTCATCTACTTATTCCATCTAATCATGGGTGACTGTAACTATGACCATTGTATAGCCCAATTATTAAAATTCAAGTATACAGGTGTACAGATTCAATTGTCATTGTTTATTGTATAGGCAAGAGTCAATTGTCTATAGGCAAGGTGTTAAATTGTTCAAGTGTTGGTTCAAGTGTTCAAGTGTACAGAAGTACAGAGTCAATTGTCAATGTCAATGTTGTTTTATTTATATAGCACCATTCATACAAATTAATGTAGCATATAGTGCTTGCCATAAAAAGAAATGGTTAAAAATATGAATCATGAAAACACAGTGAGAACAGATTTAAAAGCAACAAAGTTAATTAAACAATTAAACAGTGTAAAATATAGTAAAAACTATAAAAACAGAGAAAGCAAACTTAAAGGTGCTTAGTTCGATTTTTTTCGGCCACTAGATGGGGCAGTGGTGCAGCATATCAGATATAAACAAGTGAGCGTTTTCACTCCATACGGTGCCGATCACGGGGTGGGGCTCAGCGCCGGGCCGGCTTCGCTTATAATAAAAAGAAATTCTGGATTTGCTCCACAGGCACTACACCGTTTATATTTTCTGTACAGATAGTTATGACTCCGCTGGACCTATTTATTGCATGTATTGGATTATTTAATTTTTTTACAAAAAGTGCAGTAAATCGAACAGAGCACCTTTAAAAACACTGGGATACTAAGACATGTAAAGCTACATGGTAAAAGCAATGTTTAAAGCAGCCCAATGTAGGATGTGGTATTTTTGTGATTTGGCGCCCCCTACAGGTTCACTTTTGCATAACCGTCGTAAAATTGTTCAGTACAGCTGCACGCCAGTCCCCAAACACCCACGAGACAAAAGAAAACAGTTGATGGCTGGAATAAAAGGGCCTAGTTAGTATATATATATATATATATATATATATATATATATATATATATATATATACAATGCTGCACTTCATGGCTCCTGACAATCCGTGTGGCTAGCCAACTAGTCATAAAATGCGGCACAATGCTCCTGACAATCCTATTGTGTGGCTAGCCAACTAGTTATAAAATGCTGCACAATGCTCCTGACAATCCTATTGTGTGGCTAGCCAACTAGTGCTGCAAAAAGCTGCATAACAAAACGAACTCAATTCCACATACATACCACACAAGATCGCCAACTCTAACTCAACTGTTACACTAGCAAGCAAACGTCAGCCTAACACATGTGATGTAGTCAGCATGCATCCTCAGACATTCACGGCTAACACAGCCTAATGTCAAGCAATTCTAACAACATAAGAGTCAGACTCATAGCCAGACTCATAGCCTTTCATTACACTTCGTCAGCACACTAACTCGCTAGCAATCAGTGTAAAAAGTTACTACATTACCAGATTGAAGTTTCGCTAGGGAACATGGTGTCTCAAGCTGTGAGACCGCCCATCATGCTTTGAAAGCACACCCTCCAAAAAATTGTGCGCGCTGCGTGTGCATGCTTCGTTGGTCCTGGCTTACCCGGTTCTGGGACCCACCAGACGCCACTGGCTAGGTGAGTATTTTAAAAGCATGTCTGACATGTATTTAGGTGCTTGATTATCTAATCTTAAAATATTTTCTAAAACTGACAGATAACCAGTGCAGGGATTTTAAAACTGTTATAATAGTTTGGCTTTTTTTATTCGTTTTTTTATCTTTATATCGTTTTAACTTTACAACAACGTAACAGTTTAGTTTTAATTTGTTTTTAAAGCAGGTTTGCTAGTTTATTTTTTATTTTTTTTAAATGCATTGTTTTAGTTTAGTTGTTAATAGTTTCAGTATTAGTTCTAGTCTTTTTTTCTTCTGCGCTAGCCTCGTGAGACTCTCCTGATCTCGCGAGCTCACGTTTCACTTCGAATGAAACAAACCATCTGCCGCACGTCAGGTTACTTCTGTGCAGGGGAACAGTAAAAACAAAGGAGGATAGATTCCATATCCACCCAAAATACAAGGCTTATGTATGAAATGAAAAAGACTAAAACTAAGGACATTCTCTCTATAATTTTTGTTTATTCTAGTTAGTTTTGTAAACATACAATACAGATTTAGTTAGTTATCGTTTTTTGGCCAAGTTTTTATTTTTATTTCAGTTAACTAAAATGTTTTTTCATACCTAGTTTTTGTTTTTTAGCTAGTTTTCGTTAACGATAATAACCTTGATATGAACCCTCCTGGTCTTTGTAAGAACACGTGCTGCAGCATTTTGAATCAGTTGGATTTGACTAACTTTTTTGGTAGGCCAGAATGGAGAGCGTTACAATAGTCCAGCCTGCTGGTAATAAAAGCATGCTTTAGTCTTTCAGTATCAGTCTGGGAGAGGAAAGGTTTCAACTTGGCAATGTTTATTAGGTGATAGAATGAGGTCCTTGTTATATTCTTTAATGGGGCCTCAAAACTAAGTCCAGCATGTCACCTAAATTTCTTGCCTGGCATTTTCATACTCAGTTACAGTGTTTTGAAGTACATGGATAGTCTCTCCCTTTCATCCTTTTCGCCAATGATTAATATATTTATTAGTTTTGTCCTGGTTCAACTGGAGGAAGTCATATGACATCCACACATTCATGTCAGCAATACATTCTGTCAAGCGGTCAATTGAGTTGTAGTCGAGGGGTGTCACAGAGATCCGCATAGCTATGGTAGCTAATGTTGTTCTCATGACATTGCGTAGGGGTAACATGTACAGACTGAAAAGTATGGGCCCTAGAATTTATCCTTGTGGAACCCCACATGTGTTTTTTGATCAGTGGTCACCAAGAGCGACAAAAAACCCTTGGCCAGTTAAATAAGTCCTGAACCAGTCAAGAACAGGTCCAGAGAGGCCTACACAGTTTTCCCGTCTTCTAATGAGGATACTATGGTCTACCGTGTCAAACGCTGCACTCAGGTTTAGGAGGACAAGGACAGAGAGCTTTTTTGAGTCTGCATTTATTCTGAGGTCGTTAACAACCTTGACCAATGCTGTCTCTATGCTATGATGCTGGCGAAAACCTGACCAAAAAGTGTCCAAGATACACAATTTTCAGCTTGGAAATCATTTAGCTTTTCTTGATTGTTTTTTTTTCAAAGGGGGAGGTTGAGGATAGGTCTTAAATTACTGAGGACTGAGGAGTCCAAGTTGTTTTTCTTCATGATGGGTTTTACAAGGGCAGTTTTAAGTACTGATGGAAAGACGCTTGTACTGAGGGAGCAATTTACACTAGCTAGTGTGTCCCTGGATACAGAGTCGAAAATAGTCTTGAAGAACTTGGCTGGAATAGGTTCAAGGGGGCCGGTAGACGACTTAAGTTGAGACACCACTTTGTTCAGTATCTCTGTGTCAACTGGAGTAAACAAGTTCATAATCCTGCCCTGCAGGGGAAGAGGGTCATCAATCAAAACATTTGGTCTTGACTGGGTGATAATCATCCTAATGTCAGTTATCTTGTCTGTAAAATATGCTATGAATTCCTTGCACTTTGAAGTAGAGGGCATGTTGATAGGTGTATAGGGGGCTGGATTTAAGAGGTTATCGATAAAAAATGTATGATTGTTATAAAGAGCGCCCAGGAATTGTTTAGATTTTTAGAGATCACTTTTGCAAAGTGACCTCTTCTAGCATTTCGTATGGCCTTGTTAGAAGAGTAAAGGTGTTCTTTTAGAATATCGCGGTGGACCTGTAGCTTGGTCTTCCTCCATGTGCGCTCAGCTCTCCTACATGTTCTCTTAAGTTCATATATCTCCTCAGTCCTCCATGGAGCTTTTTTCTTAGTTACAACCTTTTTCAGTTTTATCCGTGCTATAAAGTCAAGGGCTGCACCCAGTTTGTCATTAAAAATAGTTACTAAGTCATTAACATGTGAAGGCCCCACTCCCGGGATCATTGCACATTTGCATTCATCATTATTTTAAAATGGTCAGCTGCTACAGAGTTAAGATAGCACTTACCAAAGAGTTGAGTGCCAATTTCATCTTTAGGTAACAACACTGTAAAGAAAATACAGAAGTAGTCAGAGATGTTTAGATCACTGATGGAGGATCCAACAGTTTTGAGACCTTTTGTGATCACAAGGTCAAGGGTGTGGCCTCAGTAGTGAGTGGGTCCAGTAACATGTTGACTGAAGTCCATGGAATTCAGGAGGTTAATTAAATCCCTGGCCTTCGAGTCACCCTCATTGTCTACATGCAGATTAAAATCGCCAGTGATAATAATCTGATTATAGTTTGTGGGAATCATAGACAGGAGTTCTGAAAAATCAGCTAAAAAGGTAGGGCATTTCTTTGGTGGTCTATACACAGTTACTGCTAGAACTGAGGAGTGACACACTATGACATTATATTTAAATGAGGTAAAATCATCAGAGGAAATGCTCCTGCAGCTCAGAGCATCAGTTGCTATGGTGGCTGTTTTCCCAGCTCTGGTAGACTGTGGGAAACTGTAGTTGGGGGAGAAGCTCCGATCAAGGCTGCTGACCCATTGGTACAGTATCTAACCAAGTTTCAGTCATAAACATACAGTCTAGTTTATGTTCACATATATAAGATCGTTTATGAGAAACGTCTTGCTAGAAAGGGACCTGATATTGAATCAAACAAGTTTGGGAACTAGCTGACTAGCATAATTTAAGCATAACAATCCAAATCCCAAAAATAACCCCTCCACTGCACAAGCTTCTCACCAACCATAATAATAAGCACAAGCTACTGAATGCAACATTAGCCCTGCTGAATTTGGAGGAGAGTGTTGCAGCTGGTGCTTAATGAGGCAAATTAAGAACATTTTGTGGATTATTATGGGATTATTATTGGATTATACAGAAAGGTGAGGATCGAGCCTGCTGGATGACCAACTCCAATGCCTGGCTAGCTCAATATTGTTGTAATTTTAACATGAATCGTATGCGAGCCGGAGCCCGTCACTTTCACTGGATGACTCGAGAAGCATTATCTCACATACTAAACATGTTTTCGTGGAGTAGTATGTACTAAATAGCATGTAGCAGGTGAGTTGCAGTATGTACTAAATAGTATGTACTGTAGCATGTAGTATGGACATTCGGACATGGCCATTGTGTTGAAAATTCTACCAATACCGACAATTGTTGTTGTCTGTTGTATAGATAAGGTGAAAGGTACTGCACTAGTTTATTAGAACTCTGCTATTTATCCAAGCCATGGTATAATATATATATATTAATAAGCACAAGGGAAGATTGTAAAGAAATGTGATGTATAACACTATAATGTATACTTATGTATACTTATATACACTTACTCTATACTGAACTATTCCTACCGTATGTATGTTTCAAACCATTATTCCAAAACATTTGGATTTGCTTTAGTGTGATTCACCAGATGAATATCATTTTATTTGGCGACATCAGTGCATGAATCATACTCTGCCAGTATTCTGGGAATAATTTCCTTTTTCATTGTTCACTGGGACGCACAGCCTGCATCTTGAAGCCAAACCCTGGGAACTTGTGAGAAATATTTCCTCCATAACTTCAAATATGGCATGACTACACACAAACAGAGTGTAAACTTCTATCGTTGATTGTAATTTATAGTCTTGTAACATTGAGATCAATGAATCCCTCCTGATTAAGAATGAGACAAATAGAGATAAAATTATAGAATAACTAAATTGGCTATTTAGCCAACACTCTGTCAGCATAGAGATATTATGACATCCAGGCTTTAAAACATTGTTGGTTTTTCCATAAAGCATTTGATTGAATTATCGGAACCCTTAATGCTCACAGTAGTTAAGGGACCTAGCTATGCCTAAACACGCACACACACACACACACACACACACACACAAGCACACACACACACACACACACACACACACACACACACACACACACATACAGGGCTCGGCAAGATGCTGACATCAACTAGAAGTCCTTTTTAGGCCACTGACTGATGTCATAGGTATGGACCACTGAAGAATACAAGGTGGACTGAACGTAGAAGCAGGGGTGTGCTCAATCATCTCCCTGCTGAACGTAGAAGCAGGGGTGTGTTCAGTCATCTCCCTGCTGAACGTAGAAGCAGGGGTGTGTTCAGTCATCTCCCTGCTGAACGTAGAAGCAGGGGTGTGTTCAGTCATCTCCCTGCTGAACGTAGAAGCAGGGGTGTGCTCAATCATCTCCCCGGTGTTCTTGCAGGAGTGTGCGTCCTGCTCAGTCCGAGGTGGGGGACGTCTCCAGGCCAGAATGATGTCACTGATTAGGTCGCTGCCGTTAATCAGCGTGCTCCTGGGGCCTCTGGTCTCCCTGGGAAACTGGAGGGTCTGGGGTCTGTATCGGCAACATGGTCTCACACACACACACACACACACCCACACACACACACACACACACACACACACACACACACACACACACACACACACACACACTAGAACCACTCAGCTCAACCCAGACATGATGTCAGAGACCCTCTTCTGGTGGTCTAAATTCTGAGCTTGGCCCCTGAACTTGACCCTCTGTGACAACTGGTCAAAAGACCATTTGTCGAACAGGGTTGGCATGTGTTTTTAGACAATTACAGACCTGTAGTGTGGCTTTTGTGTGACAGTCATAGGTCAACTAACAAAAAATTGTTGTTTAAGTGCCTTTATCCAAAATCGCTACTGAAAATAGATGATGCCATAATCAAACCAAATATCCCATTTACTTTTCAGCTGAGTAGGTTTGTTAATAGGCACAATATCTCATATGATTAGTCACAAATATGAAGAATCAACAACGAATGGTTCAGTAAGGGCGTCGGTCTGCCCGATGTCAGGCCCTGAGGGGGAGGAGCCTACACATGGGGTGGTGGAGGTCAGAGCATTTGCAGAACAGATTAACAGGAGCAATCAGGAGGATGACGGGGCAATTTCGCCACATGAACCGCACTGCCTCATGGCGACTTTTATGGAAGGGACTGTAAAATGGGTCTCCTGGGTCAAAATGCATGACTTCAACCAGACAGCGAGCCTGGCTCTGCCTCGCACATGCTCACCCAGATGGTCAGCAGAACACACCGCCATCCTCCAGACCTGACGCTACGACATCAGCGCGTATTCACATTTAATACAGTATGTGGTCACATTTGTTTTTGGTATTCTAACAGTGAAGATGGCCCACTCTGTCGCGGCTTTGGCAAAACTATGGTTTTAAGTAGTTTAACAAGTAATTCTAGCGCTAAATGACCACTAATTCCAGACTTCTACCTTCGACGATGTGCATCGTGTATTTAGTTTAATTCAGCCAATTAGCCAGACAGCCTTGTGGGACCAGATCACGGCAGCCGTACAGCCAGCCCAACCTCACAACACCGGCAGTAGGAATGCTGGGTTTCTACCACACACACTCCTAACTGCTTTCAGATGACAGGGCCTCTGATGCACGGACAGCCTCAGAGGCAGAGACCAAGCCAGAAATATCGCACGGACGGCACCACGTTTTCCACTCGCCTGGCACAATATTCTGATTACAGCACAACTGTTTAATTCTCCTTTAAGGGAATTAGAAGCAAACTTTGCAGAAATGAACTACCCACCCACACGCTGACTTTACTGACCTGTGGTAAATAGAGCTTTTGTCAATTGTCTGTTGTTCCCATGCCAGCCACACAAAGCTTGTGTCGAGATTGAGTTATGTCTCGTCTTGAGAAAGTAGATATTGTTTCTCCCCCTCCCGTTTTCCTGAAGAGGACACGCGGCCATTCATCATACGCAGTAGACCTCTTCAAAACAGTTTGTCATTATTAATGTGAAGTGTCAGTACATGGAAAAGTGTGGGAAAAAGATTGAAACAATTAGCTGTATTTTCCCTGCATGGTTTTCGTACTAGTTAAAGTCTCACACACGCATCCTCATTTCTAGCCTCACGCAACAGAACGTGCGTTGGTACAATGTTGATGTTCCTGTTTAGGACTAATTGATATCATCATCACACTCTCGCCGTCCTGGGGGGACGCTCCTTTGGCGAGGCCAGTGCCCCCTGTCCTCCAAAACGTAAACAATTGGTTCCAGAAACAACTCTGTGTGTGTTGGATTGAAGAGAGCTGTTAGGATCTTTGGCATGGAAACAATAGCTAATTGTTAGGCCCAATTTAACAAGACCAACTCCCGTGTCTCCTGGAGCTCCAGTCCCTGGGCATTCCCAGATTTCTGTAGATCCTCAGCTGACACGACATGCTTCAGGAGCTTTGGGTCACACGCGCACACACACACACACACACACACACACACACACACACACACACACACACACACACACACACACACACAGAGTCTCCCAAGCCCCAGTGCATCTCTTATGTAATTGAGGTCTTCCTCTTTTTTTGAGGTCTTAGCACTAACACTCCCTGACCGTGGCGCTACGCTAACGGGACCCCAGGACCATTCTTCCTGCCAAAACGAGTTCTTCGTTTCCCATGGAGCTCACCATGGAGACGGCATGTGTCTGTCTGCCTGCTTGCCTTTCTGTCTGTCTGCCTGTCTGTCTATCTGCCTTTCTGTCTGTCTGGCTGCCTACCTGCCTGTCTGACTGTCTGTGTGTCTGTGTGTCTGTCTGTCTGTCTGTCTGCTTTCCTTTCTGTCTGTCTGTCTGTCTGCCATTCTCTATGTCTGCCTGTCTGTCCATTTGTCTGTCTGCATGCCTGTTTCCATTATTTCTGTCTGCCTACCTTTCTGTCTGTCTGTCTGTCTGTCTGTCTGTCTGTCTGTCTGTCTGTCTGTCTGTCTGTCTGTCTGTCTGTCTGTCTGTCTGTCTGTGCCTGGCGATACGGCACTAACACTCCCTGACCGTGGCGCTACGCTAACGGGACCCCAGGACCATTCTTCCTGCCAAAACGAGTTCTTCGTTTCCCATGGAGCTCACCATGGAGACGGCATGTGTCTGTCTGCCTGCTTGCCTTTCTGTCTGTCTGCCTGTCTGTCTATCTGCCTTTCTGTCTGTCTGGCTGCCTACCTGCCTGTCTGACTGTCTGTGTGTCTGTCTGTCTGTCTTTCTGTCTGCCTGCCTGTCATTCTGACTTCCATTATTTCTGTCTGCCTACCTTTCTGTCTGTCTGTCTGTCTGTCTGCCTGTCTGTCTGCTTTCCTTTCTGTCTGTCTGTCTGTCTGTCTGCCATTCTCTATGTCTGCCTGTCTGTCCATTTGTCTGTCTGCATGCCTGTTTCGCTGTCTGTCTGTCTGTCTGTGCCTGGCGATACGGCACTAACACTCCCTGACCGTGGCGCTACGCTAACGGGACCCCAGGACCATTCTTCCTGCCAAAACGAGTTCTTCGTTTCCCATGGAGCTCGCCATGGAGACGGCATGGGCCTGTCTGCCTGCTTGCCTTTCTGTCTGTCTGCCTGTCTGTCTGCCTTTCTGTCTGTCTGTCTGTCTGTCTGTCTGTCTGTCTGCTGTTCTGTCTGTCTGTTTGTTTGCCGGCCTTTCTGTCTGTCTGTCTGTCTGCCGTTCTGTCTTTTTGCTGTTCTGTCGGTCTGTCTATCTGCCAGCCTGCCTGTCTGTCTGCCTTTCTGTCTGTCTGTCTGTCTGCTGTTCTGTCTGTCTGTCTTCCTGCCTGTCTGTCTGTCTGCCGTTCTGTCTTTTTGCTGTTCTGTCTGTCTGTCTGTCTGTCTATCTGCCAGCCTGCCTGTCTGTCTGTCTGTCTGTCTGCCTTTCTGTCTGTCTGTCTGTCTGTCTGTCTGTCTGTCTGTCTGTCTGTCTGCTGTTCTGCCTGTAATAATAATAATAATAATAATAATACATTTTATTTGTAGTGCGCTTTACATTCCGAGAAATCTCAAAGTGCATAGGTAATACAATAATAAAAAATCTACAATAATAATAATACAATAATAATAATAAAAAAACATGAAACAAGCATTACATGGCACATAAAATATGAAGATGACATGGGAGAACGGTCAACAGAAAGCTTTTGTGAAGAGATGGGTTTTAAGGTCTTTCTTGAAAGTACACAGACTGAGGTTCCCTGTAGTGGTCGGGGAGGGCGTTCCACAGCCTGGGAGCAGCAGTGCCGAAGGCTCGCATCCCCATGGTGTTTAGCTTGAACCCAGGAGGTTTGAGGAGGTTGGCAGTGGAGGAGCGGAGGTTGCGTGAGGCGGTCTGAGGGGTGAGGAGTTCCTTGAGGTGGGGAGAGGAGGGGGGCATTTCTGTGTATGCACTGGTGGGTGAGGAGGGAAACCTTGAATTCAACTCTGAGTGAGATGGGGAGCCAGTGGAGTGACTTTAGGATGGGGGTGATGTGGTCATATTTGCGTACCCTCATCAGGATCCTAGCAGCGTTGTTCTGGATGTACTTGACTTTCTGTAGGCTTCTACTAGGGATCCCGATGAGGAGTGCATTGCAATAGTCCAGCCTGGAGGAGAGAAAGGCGTGGACGAGCTTCTCTGCATCTGCCAGGGTGAGTGTGGGACGGAGTTTGGAAATGTTCCTGAGGTGGTAGAAGGACGTCTTGCACAGCTGTTTGATGTGGGTCTCGAAGGTGAGGTGAGGGTCCATTTTGACGCCCAGGTTGGTGACTGGAGAGGGGAATGTTCTGGCCAGAGAATGTAATGCAGGTGATGGTGGATGACCGGACCTGGTGTGGTGTGCTGACTAGAATGGCTGCAGTCTTGGAGCTGTTCAACTGTAGAAAGTTCCGCTTCATCCACGCCTCTGTCTCCTCCAGGCAGGTGGTCAGTTTGGACAGTGGCAGGGGTGCAGAAGGGGTGGGGTTGGCTTTGATGTAAAGCTGTGGAAAGATATTCCATGCCTGCTGATGACACGGCCAAGGGGGAGCATGTATAGTGTGAACAGGGTAGGGCCCAACACCGAACCCTGAGGGACACCACAGGTGACGTTGTGGGTGTGGGATTTTGCCTTTCCCAGGGCGACGTGCTCAGTTCTGCTGGTGAGATATGAGGTGAACCAGTTGTGGGCTGCTGTTAGATCCAGGAGGATGAGGAGGGATGGGGAGCCAGTGTCTGCTGTCATTAGGAGGTTGTTGGTGACCCTGACCAGAGCCGTTTCCGTGCTGTGGCCAGGGCGGAAACCGGACTGAAAGATCTCAAACATTGTTTTGTCTTAGGTGATCCTTAAGTTGAGCGGCAACTGCTTTTTTCAGTACCTTGGATATGAATGAGAGGTTGGAGATGGGCCTGTAGTTGGCGAGGACTTCTGGGTCTAAGGTGGGTTTTTTGAGAAGTGGTCTGATAACAGCAGTTTTCAGCGCAGATGGGACATGGCCGGCCTGGAGGCAGTGGTTGATGACCTTGGTGATGAGGGGACTAATGATGGAGAGGTTTGACTTCACCAGGTCTGTGGGGAAGGGGTCCAGGGCGCAGGTGAATGGCTTCATCGTTTTGATGATGTCCTCAGTCTCTCGCTGTGAGATGTTGGAGAAGCAGCAGTCTGTCTGTCTGTCTGTCTGTCTGCCTGTTTGTCTGCCTGTCTGTCTGTCTGCCTGCTGTTCTGTATTTTTGCTGTTCTGTTTGTCTGTCTGTCTATCTGCCAGCCTGCCTGCCTGTCTGTCTGTCTGTCTGTCTGTCTGTCTGCCATTCTGTCTGCCTTTCTGTCTGTCTGTCTGTCTGTCTGTCTGTCTGTCTGTCTGCTGTTCTGTATGTCTGTCTGCCTGCCTGCCTGCCTGCCTGCCTTTCTGTCTGTTTGTTTGTTTGCTTGCTTGCCTGTCTGTCTGTCTGTCTGTCTGTCTGTCTGTCTGTCTGTCTGCCAGCCTGCCTGCCTGTCTGTCTGTCTGTCTGTCTGTCTGTCTGTCTGCCTGCCTGTCTGTCTGTCTGTCTGCCATTTTGCCTGTCTGCTTGCCTGCCTGCCTGCCTTTCTGTCTGTCTGTCTGTCTGCTTGTCTGCCTGTCTGTCTGCCTTCCTGTCTGTCTGTCTGTCTATCTGCCTGCCTGCCTGCCTCTCTGTCTGTCTGTCTGTCTGTTTCTTTGCCTGCCTGTCTGTCTGTCTGTCTGTCTGTCTGCTTCTCTGCCTGTCTGTCTGTCTGTCTGCTTTCCTGTCTGTCTTTCTGTCTGTCACACACACACACACACACACACACACACACACACACACACACACACACACACACACACACACACACACAGTCTCCCAAGCCCCAGTGCGTCTCTTATGTAATTGAGGTCTTCCTCTTCTCCCTGTTCCACCTGCCTGGCGATACGGCACTAACACTCCCTGACCGTGGCGCTACGCTAACGGGACCCCAGGACCATTCTTCCTGACAAAACGAGTTCTTCGTTTCCCATGGAGCTCACCATGGAGACGGCATGTGCCTGTCTGCCTGCTTGCCTTTCTGTCTGTCTGCCTGTCTGTCTATCTGTCTGCCATTCTGTCTGCCTTTCTGTCTGTCTGTCTGTCTGTCTGCTGTTCTCTCTGTGTGTCTGTCTGTCTGCCTGCCTGTCTGTCTGACTGTCTGACTGTCTGCTGTTCTCTGTCTGTCTGTCTGTCTGTATATCTGCCTTTCTGTCTGTCTGTCTTTCTGTCTGCCTGCCTGTCATTCTGACTGCCATTATTTATGTCTGCCTACCTTTATGTCTGTCTGTCTGCCTGCCTGCCTGCTTGCCTGCCTGCTGCCTGTCTGTCTGTCTGTCCGTCTGTCTGTCTGCTTTCCTTTCTGTCTGTCTGCCTGTCTGTCTGCCATTCTCTATGTCTGGCTCCCTGCCTGTCTGACCGTCTGTCTGTCTGCCTGCCTGTTTCGCTGTCTGTCTGTCTGTCTGTGCCTGGCGATACGGCACTAACACTCCCTTACCGTGGTGCTACGCTAACGGGACCCCAGGACCATTCTTCCGGCCAAAACGAGTTCTTCGTTTCCCATGGAGTTCGCCATGGAGACGGCATGGGCCTGTCTGCCTGCTTGCCTTTCTGTCTGTCTGCCTGTCTGTCTGTCTGCCTTTCCGGCTGGCTGTCTGGCGGTCTGACTGTCTGCTGTTCTGCCTTCCTGCCTGCCATTCTGACTGCCATTATGTCTGTCTGCCTTTCTTTCTGTCTGTCTGTCTGCCTGCTGCTTGCCTGCCTGCTTGCCTGCTGCCTGTCTGTCTGTCTGTCTGTCTGCTTGCCTTTCTGTCTGTCTTCCAGTCTGTCTGTCTGCCATTCTCTGTCTGCCATTCTCTATGTCTGCTTGCCTGCCTGCCTTTCAGTCTGTCTGTCATTCTGTCTGTCTGTCTGTCTGTCTGTCTGTCTGTCTGTCTGTCTGCTGTTCTGTCTGTCTGTCTGTCTGTCTGTCTGTCTGTCTGTCTGTCTGCCTGCCTGCCTTTCTGTCTGTCTGTCTGTTTGTTTTCCTGCCTGTCTGTCTGTCTGTCTGCCATTCTGTCTTGTTGCTGTTCTGTCTTTCTGTCTATCTGCCAGCCTACCTGCCTGTCTGTCTGTCTATCTGTCTGCCTTTCTGTCTGTCTGTCTGTCTGTCTGTCTGTCTGTCTGTCTGTCTGTCTGTCTGTCTGCCATTCTGTCTGCCTTTCTGTCTGGCTGTCTGTCTGTCTGTCTGCCATTCAGTCTGCCTTTCTGTCTGTCTGTTTGTCTGTCTGTCTGTCTGTCTGTCTGTCTGTCTGTCTGTCTGTCTGTCTGTCTGTCTGTCTGTCTGCTGTTCTGTCTGTCTTCTGTGCTGTCTGTCTGCCTGTCTGTCTATCTGTCTGTCTGTCTGTCTGTCTGCCATTCTGTCTTTTTGCTGTTTTGTCTGTCTGTCTATCTGCCAGCCTGCCTGCCTTTCAGTCCGTCTGTCTGTCTGTCTGTTTGTTTGCCTGCCTGCTTGTCTGCCTGCCTGTCTGTCTGTCTGTCTGTCTGTCTGTCTGTCTGTCTGTCTGTCTGCCATTCTGTCTGCCTTTCTGTCTGTCTGTCTGTCTGTCTGCTTGTCTGCCTGTCAGTCTGTCTGCCTTCTTGTCTGTCTTTCTGTCTGCCTGTCTGTCTGTCTTCCTTCTAACCTGCCTTCCTTCCTGCCTGCCTGTCTGCCTGCCTGTCTGTCTGCCTGCCTGTCTGTCTGCCACATTCCTCTAAATAAGGGACTGTAAGGTTCTGTACAGTTCACATTTACTCATCCATCAATGGTCCAGGCCTGGCATCCTGCAGTGGTTTACCCAGGAGCTGAGCCAGAACACAGTAGACTTTCCCAGCTCCCTGCCTCCCACTGGTCTTACAACCCCTCCATCTATCACTGCTCACATCTCTCTCTCTCTAGGTCTCTCTCTTTCTCTCTCTCTCTCTCTCTCTCTCTCTCTCTCTCTCTCTCTCTCTCTCCTTTGTCTCATTCTCCTGCTCCAGGGACAAGTGAGGACAAGACATCGGACAGGAGGCGCCACATACAAGGCATACAAGACTCTTTGGTCCCTTAACAACGTGCCCTTTAGCCGAAAGCCAGTTTTCAACCTGAGCGTTCGGCCTTTTCGCTTCGCCTCCACTCCCCTTTGATATCAATTGTAAAAAATAAAAAAAAATTGAAAAGAAGAAAAAAAGGCCTACAGTGACCACAGCCTGAGATGAATTTATTGTGAGTAAATGCTGTAGTAATTTAAGCTCCCCTGCTCCCTATCTTGCATCAGAGTCTCTTATTGAGCCAGCCCTGGCTGGAGCTCCAGAGCCCTGCGGCGTCCTCACCCCTTTTCAGGAGCTTTAGTCCCTCCTTCCTTCTCTCCCTCCTTTCCGTCTCTGCGTCTCCCCTCCTTCCTCACGCCGTCTCCCCCAAATCTCTCGCACCCCTTCTCACGTTTTCCCCCCCTCCTCTCCATGATGAGACCATAAGGAACCGCCCTCCGTCCTTTGTGGAAACTGAAACCCTATAGTCAGCTGTTGGCTCGGCTATGTAACTTACCAGCCAAATCCACACGTGTGTACAGTTCTTCCATAATGTGCATCAGGAAAAAGAACATATTGAGAAGTGAGACAGAGAATGGGTTTGTGTTTGACATTGTATGGCAGTACTGTAGATAATGCTTAACAGAAATGTGAAAGTGAGTTCCCCAAGGAGAACACTAGATTTAGCTTTATTATCAACTGGTCTGAAGGGTTTGAAATCCTTGTTGGAAGACTCAGTCCATGGATGGAATGATTTTTCCCAAAACTCCAATATTGCCCTCATTCCCAGTTAACCAAACAAGATAACCCCGATGTTGTGTGCATCTTATCCAGGGTTCCGCTTTAGATGTACCAGACCCACGCCGCGGAAACTCTGGACAGAACCATACTCCTCTCTCCCACACATTCAGCGGTTGGAGTTAAAACAACTGAGTCACTCCAAGGGCAGGGTCCACTTCCCACAATTCCACAGGATATACTCACATACCTAAGTATCAGGTCAGAAAGCAGCCTCCCCTAACCGTTTTTGGTTTGCTAACAATTCTCAAGAAAGTTGGATTGTCAATAAGTTGTAATGTCCTGACAGAATTCTTCTGTCCCTTGTAGACGATAGATTAACGGTGAACTCAGCCCGAACTCCACCACGTTTGCGTCTGGGGCTACAGGCCAGGTTGGGGGAGTATGAAATATGAAGGGTTGACAACGCATGTATCATTTATGAAAGACAGTACATGCAGGTGAGCAGTAGCATGTGTACCAGTAGTCAGTGCTTCATTCCTCATGCTTGAGAGAGTGGGAGACACACACATACACACACACACACACACATGCGTGCGTGCTCTCCAAGAGTCGGTCTGTTATTTCTAGCCTCCTTGGGGCCATCGCTGGGCCTGCGTCTAGCTGCCTCCAGGTCCACTGTAGGTCGGTTCCGGAAACCGAACTCTCTATATGAGCTCCATATTGGTTTTTATTAGCAGTAAAGCCTTCAACGGTTCCTCCCGAGAGGGCTTACTGTCTGCTTTAATCAGGAAATAAAATGGTGGATGACAATGGAGATATGCTCCCTGTACTGTGGGAGAGAGCCTTTGTATGAGGCATCGTGAAGGCAGTCGTGGGGTGAATACAGGTCTCAGAGTTGGAACTCATACAATAATATGACAGATGGTCTGCTGGTCAAACATGTGAGACATGCTTATATGGCTAATTATGAAGGCGGCCAGCAAAATGAAGTCACCCGACCCTCGTAGGTTTACAAGGGAAGTAGCTGATGTCTGATTACTGAAACTTCTGCATTCATTCATTCAGTTATGGGGAGCAATGGAGTCAAATGGGTAATTCTCTGCAGCCATGCCTGAAAACTAGACCAACCATTTCATTAGATTTGAATAATGTGCCAGCAACCCTGCTCAGACGAACCTCACCCACATACAGTAAGGCTGTGGGCTGCATAGAAAACCTTAATAACATGTTATGAAACCTTTTAACGTTTTAATTCGGCGGGCTTGATTGGATCAGTTGGCTCTGTGCGAATGCTTTCACGCCTGTGATTTTCATTGGCGGGGGACTTTCACATCGGTGGTTTCTCCGTGACGCTGAGGACCCCATCGAGAGCAATTCATGTCCTCCACCATGAGGTCTCTGGGCTCCTTTATAAATCAGCGCCTGTGCTCTTCAGGTCATAAAGGGATACATTGTACCTCCCAGCCCGCCCGTCCCCACAGTTTGACTCCCTGACGAGGGAGAGGTCACCTCCAGGGCTGCCCGTGCTCACCACCGACCCTTTGAAGAGCTGCTTGTTTTGGGAGGGGTCTCCTTCAGAGGAACAGTGGTTTTCCGGCCGTTAAATGTTTCAAATGATTCGTGAGCACACACACACACACACTCGCAGTGTCACCTCAGCGTCGTGAAAACCCGAGGGGAAGAGGGTCCGGTGGCGCGTCGGGGCTGTTGGGTCCCCCCCCCGCCTCTGCCTCTCTCGTTCGGGTCGACGAGGCGGCAGTCCATCACACCTGCTCGTCCCATCCTCCTTCCCTTCTCCACAGTTAAAGTCCTGGCTTTCCTTAGGAATCTGTGGAGCCGGCCCTCCAGCTCTGGCTTTGAACAGCCCAGCAGGTTCCCATTACGGCGACTGGGAGACGGCCGTGTGGGATCAGCCTCCGCATTATGAAGACCACTCCCTCCTCTACGGTTCCAGGACCAACACAAAAGTAGAAAGCTGTAATTTAGCCGACGCGGAGAGAGAGCAGATGCATGGTAATCCTCAAGCCTAAAGACGTTTGAACATTGACCTTTGAGAGAGGATGGGAAGAATTGATCTTCGAGAGGAGGAAGAAGAGGGTGTATCGCTTGAGGGACACTGGGATGGTTGTGGTGGGGAGAGAAATCTCTACTCTGAATTCTCCATGGAGGCCATCTGACTCTTCTCATTTCAAATCCCTCCTGTAGCGTTACATTTGTTTATTTTAATTATATAAAAATCTGAAAGCGCTTGTCTTTTAAATTGTAGTACTTTACTCCAGTCGGCGTTGCATGTTACACGTGTTCCCTCTCAAGGACGGCCGACCATGGACATATAATCTGTGTGGTATTCGCACAGCTGTGTGCACAGAACATTTGAGTTTGGACATCACACTTTTGGGTATTACCACAGTGCACAGTTGAACCTTTTTTACCTGCCATATAATAGAATGGTACAGTATGTTGCTATGAGACATGGTCACACTAACCTCTGCTGAACACCCAGGTACAGTTGGGCTGGGTGTTATTGTTCTCGACATTATGGCGTAAATCCCTCCTGGTGTAATTGTCCTTTCTTGTCAGGTTAATTATCTGCAGTTGCCTGTCTGTGCCAAAGCATACCTCAGATACCATAATAGGAAAATGAAGTTCAAGTGAGAGAAGAGAGAGAGAGAGAGAGAGAGAGAGAGAGTGAGAGAGAGAGAAGGAAGAGAATCCATACTACTGCTCCCTGTAGGGTAATGCACCCTAACAAGACAAACCACCCCAGGGATGATCAATTCCAGAATGTTCTTTGCTTGAGAAAACACGCCTGGCTTCTATGACAGGGATAATCCCCTCAAGGAGACACTTTTGATTCCCAACAACTCAACTGAAGAGACAGAGGTTCTGGTGTTGTCAGACTGCATCTGATAGAGGTTATTCAATGTTCCTCCCAGCCGCTGTAATAATTACCCTCATCAATAAGAAATTGATGAATCGATGCCACATGGTGAATTAAACACTCCCATCCTGCCACAGAAGAGAGGAGTCACATGCCGAATTTACCATTTTGCAACCTCTCCCTGTCATTTCCATTCACCAGCCTCTGCACACAGAGACTTATGTGGTGCTGCTGCTTAGTCAGAGACCAGACCAGACAAACACGGCTTCAATTAAACTGATAAGCCAAACCCAGATGGAGCTAGGATTCCCAAAATCGGATAATTCGATTGGATCAAATCAATGCATTGCTCCGCCGCAGGAGGACACAGCTGGAAAATGTACAGCGTTATGGGGGTTTGCTTGCACAACACACATCCTGGGCTGTTGGGCAACGTGCTGGTGCATTGTGTTGTGTCTCGTTTTATGTGGGATCATTTGGGTACACGGGGTGCTCGCTGTATCTCCCACCTCAGCGTTGGTCGTCAAGACTGCACCGATAAGTCTCCCGAGAGCCGCCTGTGAGTCATCACATATGCGGCCCAGACATGGGTCCCAAATACTATCTGAATTCCTTTCAATAACTTCGATGTTGGCTTGAGCCTGCCAGGAGTGTGAGGTGGCCCAGAGTTTGCATTTTTGGGAACAACCGTTGGTTCTATTGCGCCAGGCCCCAAGAAACAAATCAAGCAGAGATAAGTATGGTAATTGGATTGATTTACAATAGGATTTCAACCCATGTCTGACTGTTATGAACGTGGCACACCGATACCGCACGTGAACGATGGTGTGCAGCTCTACCCTGTCTGACGGAGACGAACCGACGGGACGTTTAAGGAGTGATTTCACAGCTGGAGCTCATGAAGTCTTTAAATCACTTAAGTCCACATCCTCCACTCGCCTCCTGCTTTTACAGTAGGCCCCATCGCACCAGGCTCACTGGGCTTCTCACTGTATGTACTTTGCTTACATTATTCCTATTCAGCTGCCCCCCCCCCACCTCCAACCCAGACGATGTGTATATACTGTACACTGTAATGGCTCTTAACTGACCACCTGAGTGAATTCTGTCAGGTCTGAAACTCTGCTTGCTTTATTTTGTGTCTCATCGATAAGGACAGAGTGGCCATTGTGAGGGAGCCAAAAAAAAAACTGTGTTGCGTTTCGTCTGGAAATAAATGTTTACTCAAAACTGTTGCAGAAGGTTAGCAAAATACCTTCCAGGAGCGGTGAAGAGGGGGACTGTGGGCCGACATGAAAACCCTGTGAGGCTGGATTTAACCTCGGGGTTAAGCGTAACACACGGCATAACAGAGGATTCTATACGAAGGGTCAATGTCCTGGAAAACATCTCCCTTCAAACCATGCATTAGGGCTAGTAGGCAGACCGTGATGACAGTTATCCAGCAATTATCGCTAGGAAACCTTGTGCTAGATAAAACTGTTTACTGGACAATGTGATGACCGGACGGGTTAAAGATGAAACCATCAGCATATGGAATAAACATGTTTCTTCTTGTCATGTTTTTTTTTTTTTTTACAGCCCACTACAAACTGCCAGGGGTGTGTGTCCAGTTCCACAGGTGTAGAGGTCAAGGTAACAGACCTTTATCTGGGAGATCTCACTGATCTTATCCTCACATCTGTAAGACATACAAAAACACAGGAGGTGTCTCACACACACACACACCAACGCAAACACACACAGTGTGGATGGATCGAGCCCCCTGGCTCAGTCCTGCGGTGAGTCCAGCCCAAGTCTGTCCCACACACGTGAGAACGGAGCCTCTCCACACGTGGACAGTTTTTCCTTCCGTGCAGGTTCTCCCTGTCTGCCTCAATTAAACCTCATTACGCTCCCCTCCAGGTTGAGTGGGAAAAGGTGAACGAGTGGGAGAGAGAAAGAGAGGAAGGGAGAGAGAGAGAGAAAGATGGAGAGAGAAAGGGAGAGAGAGAGAGAGGGGTGGGCTGGGGGGGGGTTGGAGGGAAGCCACTTCTCAGTTGATGAGGAAACTAACCCATTCACAGCAGCAGAAGTTGCGTGTCAGAACTGGATGTGTTTTATTGCTTTTAGTCAAAGCTGCACAATCAGAGTGATTTTGACCTCCGTGTGAGATTGGATTGCTACAGATCATGAATTGGTTTATTCATGTATAAAAAATGCCAACGACAGTGTGTTGATTCAGATTCAGTTTGCCAGACTCAGTACAAACTTCTCTATTTTGACTGGCCGTGCCCCTTGGTGTTAACCCAGTGCCCGGGTCCAATTCCAAAACCCGGGTCCATCCCCAGCCAGGATCTGACAGTCAGTTAGACGGCCCCATCAGTATGCAGGTCCGGACCTCTTGTTCCGACCTCAGTGTTCTGATCTGCCAGCTTCGTCTGTGTCAAACAGGGATGGTCTCTCACGGACCCGTCAGCACTCCCAGAACCCCCCCCCCCCCCCTCCCCGTCCATCCCAGAGGAGCCCCACAGTGAGTGCTGTAACCCGTGGGAGGTCTACCGGGCTTGGACCGGTACTGTTTGGGCTTAAGGAAATGAATATCATATTTAAATTTGTGGATAGTTTTTTGTTTTAATGTGCAGCGCTGAGCAGTATACGACTGAGGTGAACTAGGTTCTCCACCAGGACAAACATAACAAGACTCATTACCAATCTTCTCTTCCTGCCATTATTCTCCTAGTAAATGAGCGTTATTTAATTTATGTATTTATAAGTTAGGCTGCTTTTACTGTCTGTTACCTTCAAGGATGTTGCCAGTTATCAAAGATTGCCAAGTCGTATTTTCTCTCTCTTTCTCTCTCTTTCTTTCCCCTGCTTGTTGTTTTTTTGGGCGCAGCGTTCACTTGGCTGAGCATTTTGTTTATTTCTCACAGCCTTGAGCCAGGTCAGACTCAAAGATAAGTCATAATAGCCGTGTCCACAGCTGCTGCATGCTGAAGCTATTGTGTTAAGTGCTTCCCTCACACTGTCGGGAAAATTGATAAAAGATGATCACACACTCTAAATGAGAGTGGAAGCACGCAGCTTTAAGACCGATAGCTTTATAAACGGCAATAGCTGGATAGAGAAAGTAGCATGGTGCAGCACGTAGACTTGACGTTGTGCTACTCCTCTCACAGGACCAACAGCTGAGGTGTAAATCAATACAGGAGCAAAGGCTTTTGGGTATGTCTGACATTAAGCATGTCTCCTATCACCTCATTGGAACCCTATTGGAAATGACAGTGTAGTAAAGTTGATACTTAACAGCTGTAGTATTTTGTTATTACCTTGTTATCCTTGTTGTTATGCTAACCAGCTTGTTAACCAGCAACGTTTTTTTTCTGGGCAGCCTTCATTTTGTCTATATTTTCTAGGTTTCCGTATAAGACATCCCGATGTACCGAGGATACTGACAGACTGAAAAAAAAAACAATTGAAAACTATTCCACATGAGCGGGAAATGGTGGCTAAACCAACGCCGATCTTGTAGTCGGTTATTGATGCATCTCAAATGAAGACGCATAGATCTCTGGAGACGGAGTCTGGGAGAGGAGTCAGAACTGTCCCCTTCCTGACAAATGAGGCTCCAGAACGCTGGGACGGTGCTGAGTTGGACGGCAGGTCTACAAGCTCTCTTTCAGCTCTGAGACACTGCCGAGAGAAACATCGTTGCCCAGATGCCCCTCAGCTACAAACCCATTAACGGGCAGACTACACACACAAGATAAAGCAGTTAGTACGGATGTCAGACGATTGGATGTTTCGCTGGATAAACGAGTCCAGTTGAAAGTAAAGAGATGCGTTTACGTCATGTTTATTCCAGTAACCCTTTGGCTTGATATTTCATAGGAAACATGTGTTGATATTTAGGTATATTAGGTATAATATTTAGGTATTCGCCTGAACCTCCCCATGAACCACCGATGTGTTCTCTTATCCTGAGTGGCTACCGGCCTCCATACAGACTTGTCTATGTCCTGCAGAGTGGTACACACAGGTCCACTGTAGCTGACCTGGCCAAGCCTCCCCCTCCTCCTTCTCCTGCCCCCGAAGGACAGTGCGGCTCCCCACGGCAGGTGTGCGTCGGCCCCATAAAGACGCGTCTGTGAGCCTCGCGTCTGTTTGCCCTCCGGGCCCGTTTCATCATTCGGCCCGGGGATGAGAAAATAAGCGTTGCGGGAAGGGGGCGGGGCTTCTAGGTTTACTCATTTATGAAGCAGCTTTCATGGGCGAGCAGGGGGCCTCCGCTCCGCTTCCTGACAAACACACGGCGGTCTGTTTGGACGGAACGGGGCGCTCGCCATTTCCCCCCCCGACGCCACGGCCGCTACTCCCTGTACCTCCTCCCGAGTCCCCCTGTTCCCGCGCTCTCTATCTCTCTCTCAGCTCGCTTCCCCCCCCCCATCCCCCTCTCTCTCTCTCTCTCTCCCCCCCCCCCCCCCCCCCCCTTCACCCTTGCCTGGAATGTTTATCCACAGGCCTCCGTGCCAAGAGAAAATAAACGGCTGTGGAGCTGGTCCCCGGGCGCCCGTTTCTCCTCACATCTCCTCAGGTGTGGTGCGAGTCGGGCCAGTAAGACGAGAGCTCCGCTGCCGTTTGGCTGTGAAGTGCCGTGGAAATGTTTACCTGCATGTCCAGTGTCTCATACTTTCCTTGGGTGTTGCTGCTTCTCTCTCCGCACTGCGTAGAATGGCGCCTTTGTGCGGGGGGGAAGGCTTCAGAGAACACCTCCCTGGCCCTCAGCTACTGTAGGCTGTCAGACGCATTCCTCAGGGCCAACCGGGCAACATGGGACCAAGTCTTACCTGGGGCCCTACACTCTCTCACACGTGAAGGTGATTACCTTCGCCAGCGCTTTGTACAAACCCATTTGGGGGGAGTGGGGTTCTTGAAAATCATTTGACATTACACTTGCTCTGGCTTGATATGTTTTGGTGTGTTTAATGAGCAGGAGGTGCAGATCCCTCCTGTTCACCTGCTCAGTCAACCCTGCTGCATTTGCTTTGGCACACCACCTCTCGCCTTGAGAGGCCTATACAGCACTCGCTCAGCGCTCCTTACATAATGATGTAAAGGCTCTATCGTTTGCAAGGAAGGAAAATATAAATTCTATTCATCATTGCCAAGACGATTTCAGCGCTATCGACTCGGAGTGACAGCTGGTTCGGGAGAATTCTCAATATTAAAAAATATATATATTGTCAAAAAGTGTTTGCTCTGCACTTCAGTCTGGATACGTTTGCTCTCCTCTGTTCTTTCTCCAGAGTTGGACCAGTTTCAGTACATGAAAGACAAAATAATTTACAATGTTCTTTCTGTTTCCTATCTTCTTCCCCTGTCTCCAAATTAGACTTAGACAAATTACTTCAGACTACTTATTTCAGCATGGCTAGTTCAGACGGAGTTCATAAACTGTGTAGAGAGGGACGTATGTATGGAGTTTTTACTTCAACTTGGTGTCAACAACTGCCAGTGGTCTTCTTTATCCTCTCCAAATGAAATATTTGAAAAGTCATAGAGTGATGCTCAGCCAGGGAGAATGAAAGCTGCCATGTCTTTTGCCCACTGATTGAACTCGCTCAACTCTCAATTCAAAAAGGCCTAGACTCAGCGCAGCGGGCTTCACACTGACCCTTTGAGGAAACGTTGGTCAGGTTTTTTCTTACATGAAACGAAGTAAAACACGTTCTCTTACTAAAGGCTATTTAGGCCCACTATCAAAGCCCAATTCAGAAACATATTTTTTATATTTCCTGTTGTGATGATGATCATGATGAATGTTGCATTTATAGAGTTACTGTATATGTTGAACACATGTAGACGTTTCGACAAGTTCTATTCTGAGCAAATGGTTGCGCTGATGAGATGATGACAGCCTGAGACACAGAAGAGAAAGTGAGATTCGGAGGGAGACACCCCAACACTATCTTTTATGTCTCTGATTTGTGGGGGGTTCCCCAGAAGCCAGACCTTTCTCATCATGTAACAGTAAATAAATACACTTCAAGATAGTAACTCATTTGAAGGTTTTATCTATGGCAAAGTATTGATTTCCATGCAGATGTGCTTTAAAGCTAACATTACACCCAGTCCAAGAAGATTTCCAAAGCACCTCTGGTTTCCAGGGTTAGAGAGTTACAGTATGTGTCAGTTACATAATATTCCATCTTTCTCCCTGACAGACAGGGGCCACCTTTGGCAGGTGGCAACGTTCCGTGTGACTCGTTAAAGTTCTAGATTCCCCTGATAGCCGTCAGAGGCAGAGCCGTGAGGCTGGAGGGCCAGGCTGTCGAGGGAGCCCACAGGGGGGCCAAAGGGCACCTACAGGGGTCAGTTTACCGTCCACTGTGCATAGAGACCTGGGGCCAGCCCATCAGATAAGGTGTCCCAGCCTCACTCCCGGAGGACATTCCTGAGGAGCTGCCACTCTCTCTCCCGGGCTCGCATAGGGATTCATCCGGAACGCCGGCCTGGAGGGCGGGGGGGGGGGGGGGGGGTTGGCTCCCTTGGAATGCCAGGATTTGAGCTGGATGGACCTGGGGATCAGGATAAACGTCAGGAGGAGAGGGAAGAGGACAAGAGAGAGGAGGAGGAGGAGAAGGAGGATAGGGAGGAGGAGGAGGATAGAGAGGAGGATAGGGAGGAGGAGGGGCAGGAGGAGGAGGAGGAGAGAGAGGAGGAGGAGGAGAAGGAGGAAGAGGAAGTGGTCTGGCCAGTCTCACTCCCCAGGCAGACATGGGATTTTAGACTGACATCAGGAAGGGGTTTTATTGTTCCCCATTAAAACATTATTATAAAACATTATAATGCACAGTGAGATCTTTCCTGGAGTGGAAATTGTGTTCTGTTTTATTTGAACGTCCCATGTATAAACAACACAGCAGTATATGAGGGTTCTGGATGTAGCTGGTTTCCATGGTTCTAGGAAATAACTGTCAGTTTGTCTCCCCGCGGATGAAGTCGCCAATTAAATCCAATTAACTGATCCATTCAGCCTCTGGGCACCATTTTGCTGAAAGCTCACCACTTCAGAGGTAGCTGCCTAGCGAACCAGGATCCAAATCTCTTTCAAAAGAGGAAGCGAACGGGTTGTTTGATACCTCGGATACCTTCATGAAAGAGATATTTTTCCCCAAATGTTTCTGTTGGACAGTCGCCGTGCTGTTCGGCTGCGTTAGGAGACTCTTCCTCCCAGACTGGAGCTCTGGGTTCATGGCATGCCCTCCGTCTGGTCTCTCCTCTCCCCCGAGCCCTGCAGCCACCGGCCGCTGCCTTCATAAAGGTATCTTTGTGATACTGTAGCAGCCTGGTGGACTGAACATGTGGAGCTGACTGATTCCGCAGCTCAGAGCCCTCCTGGCCAGAGTTTTTTGGGGGGCCTCTGGAGGAGAGTAGAGGAGTTCCTCAGTGCTCATGTATTAACTCTGCAGACAGAACAGTTGTGCAAACATGCCTATCAAAGCCACAGACTATGAAAGGCAGGGTAGAGAGGAGAGGCTTTATCTCGGAGCTAACTCTGGTCGAAGCGTGGGGTCAGTAAACAAGGTCGTGGATTGGTATAGTATAGCAGCTCTGTGGTGGCTCCATGCTCAGGAGAAGACAGGGGCTTAAAATGTCTGTATGGATGTGAATCGTTTATACTGAGTTTTGTGGCTCAGCCTCAGAATATTGGTCTTGGCTTCCAGTCACCAGGATTGCGGCTACGCATTGTTCTTGTGATCATCAGTGGTGAAAATTAGCCAATAATAATAATAAAGTAATTTGGTATGTCTGTCTGCCTGCATCCCTGCCTGCCTGTCTGTCTGTCTGTCTCTCTCTCTTCTCTGTCTGTCTGTCTGTCTGTCTGTCTGTCTGTCTATCTCCTCGTTTCATCCAGTCATTGATGAACTTTGGTTCTTTCTTGAGTGACAGCTGGGACAGGAAAGGGCTCAGAAAAATCCGTGCCAGCCTATACATCAGTGTGTATCATTCTGTCTGTCAGCCTGTCTGTCTGTGTGCCTATCTGTCTATCTGTCTTTCTTGTCTGTCTGTTTGTCTGTCTGTGTGCCTGTCTGCCTGCCTCCCTGCCTGCCTGTCAGTCATCTGTCTGTCTGTCTGTCTGTCTGTCTGTCTGTCTGTCTGTCTGTCTGTCTGTCTGTCTGTCTGTCTGTCTGTCTGTCTGTCTGTCTGTCTGTCTGTCTGTTTAACTGCTACTGTAGCTTGCCCGCCTGCATGTTGTCTACTTTGGGTGCAAGTGACAGGAACAGGAAGTAATTTTTCTCAGTCTGTGGTCTCCATGTGAGGAATGTGACTCCATTTCAGACAGAGCTGAAAAGGCTGATGGGATTTAGTGATGGGTTGAGGGATGGAGTGTGTGTGTGTGTGTGTGTGTGTGTGTGTGTGTGTGTGTGTGTGTGTGTGTGTGTGTGTGTGTGTGTGTATCTGCATGTGTACACATGCACGAACGTGCCTTTATTGTGGATGGGAACTGGTTGAATCTGGTCCTCGGTCCAAACTCTCCAAGAATGTCCCCCCTAGCCTGGTGACATGATAATGGCACGTCCTTCAGGCTGCAGGGGGTCTTCATATGCACAGGCAACTCCTTTGTTCCTCCAGAACTCCTGTCCAGGTCGACCAGATCTCTTGAAAGGACGTCCTGCCCAACTTCTGCTGGGATTCCTGTTGATCCCACCTGATCCCAGCTTCAGGATCAGAATTACGACCCATGCCATGAACCTGCCAGGGGAGCCAGGGATTTCCACGTGACTGAAACACAACTCCTGTGTGTCCAAAGTGCATAAATTCTCCAGAAACTCAAGAGCTCATATTTTGTAGACCCGGATCCCACATGTCAGAAACCTCTTAGTGCTGCGTGTAAGTCTTTTTGAAAACCTGTCTGTTGCGATTTATTTTTCTGCTTTTCTACCCTTTTCTACTCTTGTATGTGTTTATGTTGAAATTTCACTCATTCTCTGTGTGTAAAAGATCAACATACTTTCAGCTGTGTTTGTGTGATAGGGGACGGGTTCTGCTGATGGCAAGTTGGTTTAAGTTGTTTTTTTATTCAAACAGAGAGATTACAGATGCTCATAATATTTCTACCAAAGCACACGACTTCCTGCTGAGTTCAAACAGCCTGCTTTTGTTAGATAAATCAGATTGAGATTTAAAGCTTAGACCAGCAAGTCTCACCACCTAATATGCCTATTATTAACTAAGAGTGCACATGTGCTCAAATACTACAGAAGAGCATTAGGGCCAACAGCTGAGTTTTTTTTTAAAGCCTCTGGAAACTCAAATCCACAAATGTCTTCTAACTATGTAATTTAGTGTATTATGTACATAATAAACAACATGTAAAAGTATTATCAATTACTTTCTATCAAAATTCGAAATATTCTCATTTAAGTTTTTGTAACATTCCTGACAGTGGGTTTGAAATGGGCGTTGTTTAATTCATTTAATGTGACGTCATTATATCCGAGATCCAATCATTAAAAAATGCACGTTAGTAAGTCCTACCTCTCTGCTAAATCTGCCTCGTCGACAGCAAATTTGCAGTTAGCTAACGTATGTGATCCAGCCTAGTATCTTTGTCTAATTTTTATCTATCCATCTACCGGTATCTATTTGTATCTATCCTCTATCTCCCCACCCTGTGCACCGTCATGATTGTTTGTGCTGTCCCTGGGTGCTCATCGGTGAGATGACAACAAGTCATTCTTTAGTTTTCCAACTGTGTTGGATTTAGAGAAACAGTGGACCGCGTTTTTGGCGAGCCGTGGTGGAGCAGTCCGGAAACATACCTTCATATGCTGCGCTCATTCATTAAATTCTGCCAGAAAGCCATGGGTTTTGCACAACGGCTATGTCTTGTAGCTGGAGCAGTACCCTCTCTCCCTCCACATCAGCCTCTCCCCGATGCCCAGAGCCTAGAGATCGATCATGTAAGTTACTTGCTAATGATAAAGTTTAAGTAAATGTTCCACGTTTATTGTTAACCTCACCTTTTTCTAAAGAAATCTAACATTGTTAGCTTGCCAACTCAGTGCTTTGTAGCTGCTTAGCAGCCTATAATGTTAGCGCTAGCTAGTATGGTTAGAACTAGCTGTGGCTAACTAATTCTACTAATGGATAGAAAAGCATTTTGGAACTCATCATTCAGTGATCGATTAAAATGAATTATTTGGAGATGGCAGGGCTTCTACTGTATTTCTGCATCCTCTAAAAATTGAGTATCTGAAACATATAACTTCAAACATATCTCAAACATATACGGCTGGACTTTTAGTTGCTGTGCATAGTGTGTTGCTAGTTTTGATGAGATTGTTTGTCATTGGCGGATCAAAATGTCAATCAAATCCTGATCTGACGCACCCACACATTCCTGAGAAATGGTCTAGAGAGCAAAATGAGCCATTTTTGAACACTTTTTTCGAAGGGTTCTGAACGTTTATTTTAACTCAGATTTTTGTGGATGCTTAAAGAGACACTAACATTTGATATCATATATGCATTTTTTATATTTCAAGCCAAGTTTCCAGAGGCTGTAAGCTTCTGAGTTTAAAGTCAGAAATTCTGACTTTTTTCTCAGAAGTTATTTCTCACTTTTTTCTCAGATATTCCGAGTTTTTTTCTCAGAAATTCTGACTTAAATCTCAGAAGTTATTTCTGACTTTTTTCTCAGAAATTCTGACTTTAAAGTCAGAAATTCTGACTTTTTTTCTCAGAAATTCTGACTTTAATCTCAGAAATTCTGACTTTAATCTCATCCTAAAAAAAGAATAAACTCAGTTGTTGGCCCTAATGCTCTTCTGTACAAATACAGATACGTTATTCGGAAAGGCACAGATAATGCCTTGGAAATAGATATTTTTTCTCTCCGAAGTTAGGGTGCGTGTCCACCGGTGAGCTGTATTTTAGAGCTGGCGCTGTTTTCTCATTGTTTACAATGGGTAATGAGCTCTAGGGCGCTATAGAGACAAGAGCTGTATTCTAAGTGCTACAGCGTCATGAGCTCTAGGCTTTTTTTGCAGTTGAAAAAAGTTTAACTTTTTGGGCTAGAGCGCAGGCTGTAAAAGGCTGTTCTGACAATGACAACGGCAAAACCGCAGATACAGTGAATGTTAGCACTAGCTAACATTAGCTAGCTATCTTAACTTGGCTAGTTAATCTGCAGTCTGCAAAAACACGACACTCATTGCTAATGTAGCTGTAAAACATCGGTAGCCTAGCCAGCTCTAAACTCCAGCTCTAGTGTGCTCTATGCAGTTGTAAGCTTGGCGCTGTTCAGCTACACACAGCCTTACTCGTTATTATTCGGAGGGGGAAAAAAACATGTGCATCTGCATTAGCATATTGTTGATGTTGATGAGTTAATCACAGGAGATGCTGCACTAATCTGATGAGACCACGGGCAATGCCTACAGCGAGGTGGTAAGAGAGGAAACATTTTCACTCACCCCTTGTCAGATAAAGCTGGAAGGTTAAGCAGCAAGTTTCTCAATTCAGCTACTGTTAGCTGGTCATTCCGTTTTGGCAGGTATGGATTTGAAAGCGTGTTCATGACGAAATGTGGCTTGTGGATGTTTACTAGATATGTGGAACTGCTGCCTGCATTGTCGTAGTAGCCTACAGCTGCTAAGTTTTAAAACAGCGGTGCACATTTAGCAGCGCACTTCATTCTTGTCCGCACTTCATTCATGTCCAAACTCCGCTTTGCTCATTGCATTGACTTGATTCAGAGCGAACGTTGCTAGTCATGTGACAGCTGGCATCTGAAATGGTAGACCACCGCCCTTACTGTTGTAGCCTCGCGTCACCAGTCTCTCCTCGGGGAGGAGAGCCTGGTATCTATTTACTTCACTGCCTTAAAGTCGCACTGAAATGAAAAAAACATTCTGTCCCATTTTGGTTCACATAATTGGTCATAGTGTCCACCTATTCAACGATGTATGCCAAAATATTTACAAAATTCTACTTTTGTTGTAATCTTATATCAAAGTATATAATTTCTTACTTCCTGGAAAACGGTAGGTCGCGTGCAATGACGACAACAGGTACCTTAGATTTTAGGCCAATAATCTCATGACATCCACCCATCAATCGAAGCTATCCTTTTATCGAATCTGTCTAAAGTTCTTAAAACCCGTCCACTTGTCAATGTTCCAATCAAATTCCTCTAAACATATGTCCCACCCTCATAGCTTGTTTGCATCTGAAATACGTCAAACTACGGAAGTTAGATGATCTCAAACGTCAGTTTCAGTGCGACTTTACGCCCGCCCCATCATCCGGCTCGAGCCTGTAGAGCCCGCCTCCAACATCCGCTTGCTTTATTTTTCCTTAACCGGTAGTTCTCCTCGCATCTTCTTTTAAAATTTTCGTCGGTGTTATGCCTGATGATGCGATTGCAAATGTTATCTTCTCGAAACTTCACCATGTGCAGCCTACAGTAAAAACATTACAACAACTGTTCGTCTTCCAGTCCAGACTGGATGATTATGCGATGCGTCATCGCGCTTCCGCTCTAGACCGGCGAAACAACACCGACCGAGACAGGCCCCAGACTACTACTGTTGTATTTGACAGTTGTTTTCCATCACATACAAGTTGTTATTCTGATATCAGACAGAATTGTTAACTCGTTGCACTCCATTGAGAACTTCAGAATCAGCAAACCTTTAGTGGGCGGACAAGAACGTGGTAATATTTCTCAGAACTAATTGTTATTAATGCTAATATTAAATCAATGTGATGCTTTGAATGCAAAAAATGGCATTGCCAATGAATATTAAGTTATTAGAAAATATGATTTAACTCAACTTCCGGTATAAACCACGCCCACTTCTGGCTTTATCCGAATACAATACGAATACAGATAATTATGTTGATGGACAAGATACAGATACAGACAATGATGTCTCGGTGCTTCCCTATTATGAACTTCATAGAAATCTCTGCTGTGGCTGTAGGTGCTTTGTCCACCAGCCAGCGTCTGTTTGATCTATCTACTACCAACTGTGTACAACATACATGCTGTTTTAACTCTACTACTATATGACCATGGTAACCTGAATGTCTGAGTGTTTACCCCTTTCATCAATCTGTACATTCTAAGTCACACAAAAGAGTCAGGTTTAAAAAAATTAATAAAAAAACGACCATTCCCATGCCTTCTCCTCTCCATGCCCTCTTCCTCCTGTCCTCTAACATTACTTGTCCTCTCCATGCCCTCCTCCTCCTGTCCTCTCCTTGTCCTCCCCGTGCCCTCCTCCTCCTGTCCTCTCCTTGTCCTCCCCGTGCCCTCCTCCTCCTGTCCTCTCCTTGTCCTCCCCGTGCCCTCCTCCTCCTGTCCTCTCCTTGTCCTCCCCGTGCCCTCCTCCTCCTGTCCTCTTCTTGTCCTCCCCGTGCCCTCCTCCTCCTATCCTCTCCTTGTTCTCCCCGTGCCCTCCTCCTCCTGTCCTCTCCTTGTCCTCACCATGCCCTCCTCCTCCTGTCCTCTCCTTGTCCTCCCCGTGCCCTCCTTCTCCTGTCTTCTCCTTGTCCTCCCCGTGCCCTCCTCCTCCTGTCCTCTCCTTGTCCTCCCCGTGCCCTCCTCCTCCTGTCCTCTCCTTGTCCTCCCCGTGCCCTCCTCCTCCTGTCCTCTCCTTGTCCTCCCCGTGCCCTCCTCCTCCTGTCCTCTCCTTGTCCTCCCCGTGCCCTCCTCCTCCTGTCCTCTTCTTGTCCTCCCCGTGCCCTCCTCCTCCTATCCTCTCCTTGTTCTCCCCGTGCCCTCCTCCTCCTGTCCTCTCCTTGTCCTCCCCAGGCCCTCCTCCTCCTGTTCTCTCCTTGTCCTCCCCGTGCCCTCCTCCCCGCCCTCACGCGAGGCGTCTGCCTGTGAATGTCAGGGCTCGTGTTCGTCAGCGAGCCCCTCCGGCGCGGCAGCCAGATCTCTGTTGACACGTCCGTCGGCCTCGGAATGAGAGATGACAGTCTAATGTTCTGGATTAATCGGGCGGCGGAGGCACAGGCTGCAGGCTGCTGCTCGCTACTCGCTGCTGCTCACTCCCTCTAGCGCCTCACCCAACCGAGAGGATCGTGCCTCGGACTGGGATACGGAGAGTGGGGTCAGATAGGGGGAAGCAACCGAGGTTGGACTACTACTGCGCCTAACTGACTGGAAGCTTAGCTGGCGTTATTCATCTAATTGACTAGATAAGCCCACTGAGCTGAAGCCTAGATCTTAGCACGGGGCAGTCTCGTTAACCCCTCAGGGGGAGGTCCCGGACAGGGCTGCACCTCCTCCTCGCACAAGTGCCCTTTGGCAAAACCGCAGCCTCTGCTCCCGCTGTTTCATAGGTCAGCCAGAGGCGGGACCAAGTCCTTACCCCCCAGCCTGATTGGAGAGGTGTGATGGAAGCATGGCAGTGCCGGTGTCAGAGGCAGAAAGGTCAGGCCGCGACCTCGGACTTGAAAAGCAATGCCATATTTACCTCCCGCTTCCCAAACCGCCGGAGGGTGGGCTGGAAGGGGTGTGTGTGACGGTGAGGGGGAAAGAGCGTGCGATGGGGCCGTCTCCAGGAAAACACGATGTGATGAGAGGAGATGATGCGCCAGAGCTCTCAGCTCAGCCAATAGACCTCTGCCTCCATCATCGTCAATTTCTCTTTCATGTGCTGGACGCAGAGTGATCTCCCCCGGTTGGCGTTATTTAAGGTATAGAGGTGTTTCCTCCATAGCTGGGGATAAGCCGGGGAAAATGCTCACAAATTATATGTCATTACTTTTGATGGGAGAGTGTGATTTTCCACACAAGTTCAAACGATGCATTTGCTTGAGTCATGTAATCTGAATACAGAGACCTTTGAGGAGCGACGGTAGACTCGCTGGATGGCCTTGAAAGGATAACATGTTTATGTCCCAGGCAACCTGGAAGCCCTAACAGCACGGGGGCAGAACCTTTGGAGTCAAAAGGAGCCTTCGGTGGAAACACAGCGCAGCGCTTTTCTGCGGCCGAAGGCGCCGTTAGCCGGTGACGTCTGACCCGGAGACATCAACGGCGGCTTTGTAGGGGAAGGGAGGCAACGCTGCAGCAGAATCGCCTCTTTGATTCGGCCAAACTCAAGCTTGTATCTAGAAGCCCCTGTTTGGTGTGTGGGATCCAGGGAAGACCGGTGCTCCATGGTGGTACAGGTCACCATTAGCCGCCTACTGTCAACAGGCAGCTAAGACAGTAGTTGAATCTTATAGTCAGGCAGGCCAGCATGAGTCCGGCGGGGGTCCAATATATTTTTTTGGGGGGGAGAGAGACAGATATTCTGGGGGGTGGTTGGGGGAGGGGATGGGGGGTGGGGTGATGGGGTGGCTTTAGAAGAATGTGAGAGCCAAGTGGACCTTTAAAATAAAACATTGAGTCAGAAGATCAACTCTGTCATACATATGGCCTCCGCTAATGACAAGGAGTAACTGGGTTAACGCTGAGGAGAAAGTGAATCACTTCATATTAACCATATTCACTTCACGATCCTATTAAATCTCTTATTAACTGGTGACAGATTGCTAACAAGTGTTTGATAGTATCTATTAGAAGGGACAAGGGTCATTGGACCTCTCTGTGATGTCATCTCTTGCTCTGATTAAGCAGCACAGATGCCCCGGAGGCGTAAATGAGAGACCATGAATAATCATTTCTTTAGCGTCCACATCAGTGCTGCTCCGACCAAAACATTGCCTTTAAGTAGGACATTCACACAAAGTACAATTAACCACATTAGCAAATGGTATAATCATGCATGCTATACATGGGCTCTCTTATGCCACATGTCATGATGATGATGATGATGATTGCATTTTCTCTGTCTTGTGAGTTGTACTGCAATTAAGAGAAAGAGAGAGAGAGGGAGAGAAAGAGGGAATCTGGTCAGGTGCACACCAGTGCTGTGTAACAGGTTGTGGTTTCTAAGTGGTTCCAGTTTGTTCGATGACATTACCTCTCTGCTCTCCTGTCCTGGGTGGCTGAAGTGTTTACGGCCTGACGAACGTTCGCTCCCCCCCGCGGCGCCCTGCAGCGCTGCTGACATTTTTACGGGCCTGAGAAGAGCCGAGTGAAATGACACCTCTGGCACCGTTTCCATGGGAACCAACTGTAACCGGAGAACCCTGGGGCAGATGTGCGTACGTTAGCGAACGCACCGTAAACTGCGCCTTGGCGAGAGTGCAGAAAGCACGCGCCGTGCCTCTTCAGTTTAAGTTGGATGTGGCCTCCCAAACCTGCAGCTCGTCACGCAACGCATGTTACTGCTCTCAAACTGCAATGCGGGGTAAATATAGTGTAGTGCACAGTGCAATGCATGACATTAGGCTACCTTTTGTAACTGTTTGCTCTAGGACTGATCTTCAAGATGGTCGTATTTGCTGTTGATGAACGTGATGATCGTATAATTTCAGGCCTAATACTGTACAAATCTATGGCGTATTAAATCTATCGGGACATATTAAATATATCTGAGATGTTTGGTTAGCTGAGACCTTTGACCTTGTATAGTTAATATCAGTGTTGCACGAATAGCATACCGGATTATCATAATATTATTAAATATAATAATAAATAAATATAATAATATCATACAATCATTAAAAATCATAATATTGAATAATTGTGCGCCCCTACCACCCTATGTAGTTCATAGACTGCCTGACGACGGGTCTGTCTCTCAGCATGTCTCCTTGGCCTGTGTCTTCAAGAATGCTACTAGATGCCAGCTAATCAAATGTGCACAATTAACATTAGCTAATGTTATCTAACCAGCCAGCTAGTTACCCAGTTCTACCTAATTATGTGTTTCACAATAGCTACATAAATTAACAAAACACAGACAGGTCCATAAATATTCTGACTTTGACACAGTGTTCATCATTTTGTCTCCATTTGTGTCCACCATTTCCCTGGTAAAGAAAGACAACAGTTGGCCAGATGAAGAACACTCCCCGGGAGGCAGGCATATCTGTGTCAAAGTCAACAATCAAGAGAAGACTTCACCAAAGTAAATACAGTGGGTTCACCACAAGATGTAAACCATTGATGAGCCTCAAGAACAGGAAGACCAGATTCGAGTTTGCCATAACACATCTAAAAAAGCCTGTACAGTTCTGGAACAACATCCTATGGACAGATGAGACAAAGATCAACTTGTACAAGAATGATGGGAAGCGAAGAGTATGGAGAAGGGAATGAACTGCTCATGATCCAAAGGTTACGACCTCATCAGTGAAGCACAGTGGTGGTAGTGTTATGGCGTGGGCATGTACTGTATGGCTGCCAATGGAACTGGTTCTCTTGTATTTATTGATGATGGGAATGCTGACAAAAGCAGCAGGATGAATTCTGAAATGTTTCGGGCAATATTATCTGCTCATATCCAGTACAGCCAAATGCTTCAGAACCTATTGGACAGCACTTCACAGTACAGATGGATACTGCAAAAGCAACCAACAAGTTTTTCAAGGCAAAAAAGTGGAATGTTCTGCAATGGCCAAGTCAATCACCTGACTGACTTGCATTTCACTTGCTGAAGACAAAACTGAAGGAAAACTGCCCAAAGAACAAGCAGGAACTGTAGACAGTTGCAGTAGAGGCCTGGCAGAGCATCACCAGGGATGAAACCTGATGTCTGGTGATGTCTATGGGTTCCAGACTTCAGACTGTCATTGACAGCAAAGGATTTGCAACTAAATATTAAAAAGGACCATTTGATTTATGATTATGTTAGTTTGTCCAATTACTTTTGATCCCTTAAATAGGGGGGCACCACATATACAATGTGTTGTAATTCCTACACCGTTCACCTGATTTGGATGTAAATACCCTCAGATTAAAACTGAAAGTCTGGTCTTAGAGCACATCTTGAATGTTTCATTTCAAATCCATTGTGGTGGTGTATAGAGCCAAAATGATGAAAATTGTGTCATTGAGTCCTGAGTAGGTCAGTAGTAGGTAAACAAAACACAACACAACACAACTTTTATTCATCATACAGTGGGTTTTCCACAGCACACGGTGATGAGGCACACACACACACACACAGTGACAGAAGTGTCCACCGATTATATTTTTCTCTGCTCCTCACCCATCCCGTCCTCCTTCCCCCAAGGGCACGCGCCAATCAACCAAGTGCTCCTGTCCATCATCACCAGGGACGGACAGCATTAGCAATCTCTTCTTCTGAAATGTGCTATATAAATAAACTTGCCTTGCCTTCTTCTGCATTTTTTTTTTTGCTTGGCTGTAAGCCAGCGCACCTAGTATAACGTTTGTCTGGTTATCACTCCCTCCCTCCCTCTCTCCCTTACTCTGTTACTCCGGACAATGTTGGCCTCCGTTGAATGTTGATCTGCATTTCTCTGTTGGCACCACAAGAGGCAGTAGTCCCAGCACACCAAAATCAAGAAGGACACCAAAATCAACCCGCCGATCTCCACTGCACAAGTAGAGTAGTGGTGAAAGCATTGGACTCCCACCCGGGAGACTGGGGTTCAAGACTCGGTGGGGATGATTTTATGGGACTATACCCCAAACCTCCACATGTTCATCCTTTCACTTCAACCTTTACCCCTTGCCTTATAGGTCAGATCCTGTCCCAACCCCAACCCTTCTAGCCCCAACCCACACTAGGGACTGGAAGAAGGACACCAAAACCAACCCACTGATCTCCACTGCACAAGTAGAGTAGTGGTCAGAGTGTAGCCCTATATCATAATTGTATTTAATTATTTGGTAGTGTTGTCTATCATTGGTTCAAGACCCGGTGGGGATGACTTTATGTTATCATCAGTGTAAGTGCTTTAGCCACTGACCGCTACCATTAATGTTATGGAAGCTGCTGTTGTTGTGAGCTGCATTGGAAGCATTGGAACGGATGTGTCCAGACGACAAGACCTATCTTAATTTATCAGACATTATTTCAATTCACAGCATTCAGTGGCATGACTAGCTTCCGTCCAACCAGTCCTGAACAGAAACAAGCCAGCCACGCACATAAGCCAGGCTGGACCTGTTTTGGTTTAATATTGGGTTCTTTATGAGGGGGAAACCCTTGAGGAAACCAGGGACACTGCACATAAAGGCCCAGGACCTCCTTGCTGTGAGGCGACAGTACTAGATACTGCGCCACCGTGCCACACGTGAGTGATTTTGGGGTTCAGTGTCTCAAGGACACTTCGGCACACTCCAGAAGCTGGGATCGAACCGGGGACCTTGCGATCCCCAGTTGCCCGCTTTACCTCGAGCTATGTGCCACCCCCAAGTTGTTGGATAAACTCCCTCCCCCAGTATACTGTAAGTACTGTAGCCTACCGTTCACCTGCGCTGATGAAGAGCTAGCTTTTCATCTGTGTAACTGGTTAAAACAGTGTTTGCAATGCGGGAAACCCAGATTCAAATCACACCCCTGAGCAAGTAGAAACGTGTGGGTTTCTTATGTAGGGTGGTGGGTTACACACAAACTGGATTGGTCTGCTTTTCAAAGGAGGAGAAATTTCACCCCAAAACAGATGTGTGCTTTACCCTGCAGTTTTCATACATAGGTTACAACAGAATACTAATCTGTTTCTCCTTGCGCATCTCCTCCCACATGTGTGTGTTACACCCACCTTTCCCATGACCCTCCCATGAATGTATATGCATGAGTAGTAGTAGCAGTTTCTGTTTTACAATGAAAAGTGTTATATGAATAAAATGAATTAATGTTATTACACAGCTCTCTGAAATACTTGATTCTGATTTGACAATTGCTCATTCTACCTGTCCATTATTTCTCGACAGCTGACCGACATCAGGGGCAACACATTATATGTCTATCTATGGGCGACAGTTGTCTGAAAGTTGTCTGAAAGTTGCTGAACAGTTAATAATGGTTTTGGCTGCTGTATGTGAACCCATTCTCATCAAGCCAATCTCTGAATTAACGCCTGTTGCCCATGCACAGGGAACCATTTTGCTGGTGAAATAAAAAAGTGTAACTATTAGTATTAATATTGTTGGTAACTATATAATATATAGTTATTATATATTATATTATATATAGGATAACGTATAGCCAGCTGGCCATTATCGAAAAAGAAGAGTCCGACAGTGTGCTCGGTTTTGTAACGCAATGAAAGGCTCTTCTTTTTCAATAATGACCAGCTGGCCACACGTTACCCCTTACTTATTATTATTAAAAGCACTTAAAGAAGTGATGCAGCATGGACGGCAGTTAGACAGTGAATCAGCGGTACTTCACTTATGGCGGTATCAGCGTAACTCTCATTACGAGCTCATACCCTATCTTTTCAAAAGTGCTATTGGCTATTTCTTCCTTCTTACAGTACAACGAACCAAATCCTGTCTGGTTGGATCCCTCCCGGACTATCGGGGCTGGTCTCAGCCACGTGTTTCAGCGTCGCTCACATCCTCCACGTCGTCCAGGTGCTGCTCGCCGCGTGTGAATCAAGGCTTCAGTACGTATGTGAGACATTTCTGTCTTCAGATCTAGGTCACCAGTGTCCCCAGGGCGCATATCTCACTCTCTCTTATTTACCCGCTGGTATGATGCCAGGGCACACACACACACACACACACACACACACACACACAGATGTGCCCTACACAGGGTTCTGTGATGTCTGGTCAGGCAGTTGAGAGGAAATGGGTCCGAACTGGTCTCTCGCCCCTGACTGCATCTGCCAAGAATCACCTGGTTCTGTTTGCCCCTCCTGTCCCTGGAGCGAGGGAGTGAGGGATGGGGGGCAGAAGAGATGAAGAGTGGCCTCACAGCCCCCCAAATGCTGCAGCACTGAGCAAACAGGGCCTGCTCTACACACATACACACACCCACGCACCCACCTTCACAAACGTACCCCCCCCCCACACACACACACACACACAGACACACCCTGCAGTCATTTGGAAAGTGCACCCGCTGCCTGCTGCCAGCCACGGGTCTATCTGAGGCTGAGCCCTCCTTCTCTCCATCCCTCCTTCCCTCCCTCCCTCCCTCCCTAGCTCCCTCTCTCCTTCCAGCCCTCTATCACCTCCACCCCCCTAACCCTGTTTACTCTTCCCACTTCAGTCGTGGCGAAGGAGTTTGTCTAGGCCGCGTCTGGGGACATCAAAGAGCGCCAGGCCCAGCCAGGGTGCCCGGCTGCAGCCAGGAGAGCTGGGTAATCACTGCTGAGGACACATGTGGGTATATTGGCAACACTGACATTTCATTTCAGATCTTTATTTGTACTCGTGAAGCACTGACGTTTCCCTCATTTTCAGGAGAGCCATACGCCTGAGCAGAAGTCTAAAATCCACTATCTTCATTTCATGAGCGCATGAGTTTCGGGGCAGAATTTAAGTTACTGTAGGGTCATGGTTGTTAAATCTCAGGGCTTTGAGTCCTCAGTTCAACTGAACTGTCCAGTCCTTCAACTCCCAGAGCCGGCCCTCTTTCTGTCCTGGCCAGTGTTCCAGTTTTCCAGTGTGTTTTCCCTCTGATGGCACACGTGTTCCAGGCCTGTGTGTGTGTGTTTTCTGAGCTGCAGGAGTCGTGCGACACACACACACGCTAACACTCTCTAGGTTAGAGCTCTGTCTTTAAGGGGGTGTGAATGAAAAGAGAGGGCTGAGTGAGAGTGAGTGAGTGAGTGAGTGAGTGAGTGAGTGAGTGAGTGAGTGAGTGAGTGAGTGAGTGAGTGAGTGAGTGAGTGAGTGAGTGAGTGAGTGAGTGAGTGAGTGAGTGAGTGAGTGAGTGAGTGAGTGAGTGGTCTTCGGTGCGTGTAGTTGTGTGGTTGTGTGTGTGTGTGTGTGTGTGTGCGTGCGTGTGTGTGTGGTTGTGTGTGTGCGTGTGTGTGCGTGTGTGTGTTTCTGCCACCATCTGGAGGTGTTTTCGAGGAGACATACTGCACCCTGGTGTGAGCTGAGCAGAGAGGAAGGGAATGAAGGGATTTCCTCTGGACGTAAACACAGGGAGACGCTGTGGGGCGTGATGGGATCACTCAGAACTCTCTTGTTTATAACATGGCTGCGGGGTGTGCCTAAGGGGTGACAGACTGTTTCTGTGACCCTGTCACTAGCCCTCACACCAGCATTGTCCATGGCTGCATGGGACATCCATCAACACTCCCAGAGAGAGGAAGAGGAGAGAGAGGAAGAGGAGAGAGAGGAGAAATGAGAGAGAGAGAGAGAGAGAGAGAGGGAGGGGGGGGTGAAGACAGAAAGATAGACAGGATAAGAGTGAGGGAGAGAGAGAGAAAGAGGGAGGGGAGAGAGAGAGGGAGAGGACGAGAGGGTAAGAGGCAGAGAGAAAGAGGGATGGAGAGAACGAGAGGGAGAGGGAGAGAAGGAGAGGCGGGCGGAAGAGGCATGAAGAGCCCTTAATACAGCGCTTCTCTGTGAGTCTGACTCAAACCGCAGCCCAATTAAAAGTTATGTAACAGGCAGGCTCAACAGGTGCTGCCTGTAACAGTCTACCAGCCCCAACCACAACCCCAACTCCAGCCCCAGCCTCCAGCTCCAACTCCAGCATCAGCCCCAGCCCCAACTCTAGCCCCAGCCTCAGCCCCAACTCTAGACCCAGCCCCATCTCCAGCCCCAACCTCAACTCCAGCTCCAAACCCATCCAGCCTTTCTGGCACATGCTTTAACACCACATCCTTGTGGTGGGCAGACCATGGCTCGGGGCTATGGACCCCCCAGACTGGGCTTGGTCCAGGGTAGTAGACCATGGCTCGGATCTATGGGCCCCCCAGACTGGGCCTGCTCCTGGTCCAGGAGCACAGTACACTACATCTGTGTTATTCCCGACTTCCCGACAGCCAAGCGGCCCGATACCTTATACCTCAGATGTACTGGAGCAACAGGCCATTGGTCCAGACCTCACTGAGGCCTAAAGCAACAAGCTCCCGGTCTGGCTGCAATACCGAACTGAGCGCTAGAATAACACGTCTACAGGTGGGACATGAGGAGGGTCGCTGGGTTTCTGTTTGTCTCACTTGCCTTCGTGGACGGGCGTGCATCCGTTTATGCATCCGCGTGCATGTGTGTGTGTTTGTGTGTGCGCGCGAGGTCTCAAAAAATGTTTCTCTGAGTGATGAAGGAAGGTCCATTCTGCTGACACAAGGTCAAAGCAGCACTCACGCTAATTTCTGTAGACGCAGACACCAGCATGAAATATAAATATACAGCCCAGCCAGAGCCTCAAACCCTCTACCCACCCAGAGCTCTGTCCTGCAGTCCCAGAGTACACCTGTGGTGTGGGGATGGAGAGGTATGTGGGGTGAGGGGGGGGGGGGTGCTGGTAGCAGGCTGGACAGGCAGACAGAGAGGGGTATTGTGTGGGGGGCCTCTGAGCAGCCTCACACAGGGCTGTACCACCCAACACCGGACCCCACACCACTCACCACTGCCCCAGGCTCTCGCTCATTACACAACATAACATTAATTAGATATAAAACAAATTCTCCGGAAGAAGAACGATCTTTGGATTTTTCTGTCCCCGTCGTCTGTCTCGCTCGTTGTCCTTTCAGGTGTCTTCCTTCTCCAGTATCTCTCCATCTCTCCTCTTTTTCCCTACTCCATGATATCTCTACTGTATGTCTCTCTCGTTCCCTTCTGCAGGATGTCTTTGATTCTCTCTTTCCCTTCCATGCTTCCTTAGCGCTGTGTGTGTGGGTTTCATTCTAGCTGGCCTTCCTCACCCACACTGAAAACTGAATTTAAAAGGGTCCCCATTAGAGCACTGGGTCGACCAGGTGACACCCATGAATTGACCCTGCAATGATTTCCTTCCTGTTGTGGAATAACTAATCAGTCTACGAGTTGTCCTTCTCAAACACAGTTTAATAACACTGTCATGACAGACAACTTACAGCACAGGAACCGACGCTTTCACCTGTTGCTGGTAAGTTCACCCTCTTCAATTCTGAGTGTGTCTTTGATTTTAAGAGTGTACAGAGTGTATCTTCGCCTCGCCTCACAGGCTGCAGGATATAATATATTCCAACATCCCACTTAAAAACTGTAGATCCACTTATGGTCCTTAAATCTCTCATATTATTACAACATGGAGATTAGTTGAATCACATGCTGATATAGGTTTGAAATACCATCTCCCTCTATTTAATAATTTTGCTATTCGTATGGGTGGGCATCCAATTGCCTGTCCTCAATGGAGAGACAAAGGGATCAACATTCTCTCCGATATAGTCTCAGACAATGTGCTTCGATCCTTTCAGGACCTGAAGTTGCAATATAATTTACCTGGCAGTTCTTTCTTTTTCTATACTTACAACTTCGTAGTGCTTTAAGATCTTATGGGGTGCCCTGGGGAGTAGAGCTGAAGACTCACCCTATCCATATAACATGTACTAGTTAGTCCTATAAATGTCTGGGCTCTAATCTATACTTTTACATGATCAAATCAGTTGAAAAACCTCTCCATCTTAACACCCGCTGGTGCCATGACTTCTCTATTCCAGCTACTGATATTAACTGGGACACAGTGTGGGTAAACATCTCCTTGTCTTCTCGGAACCCCAACCATCAACTAATACACTATAATTTTGTTCACAGGCTTTACTGTACCCCCCGTAAATTATTTCAGATGAAATTAGCACAATGTCCTGCTGTATCCATCTTTTGGAGATCAGTTACAAACAAAATGTCTTCAGTGTTGGGCCCTGTTCCCCTATCATCTTATTACTGAATGACTTCTCCCTGAATCTAACCAGGAAACAGCAATGCTGGCTTTTGGTGTGCCTAACCTCTGCTAAAAAGATGATAGCTTTAAGATGGAAGTCCCCAAACACCTTGCCATATCAGCAGTGGGTTACATCAGTGGTAGACCTAGCCTCATTAGAGAGGTCAGTAGCCTGTATGCATGGGGCTAAGACACAAAATATTGAGATATGGTCCCCTTTTATAGAAGCTATGCAGTCAGATAATTGATCTGCTTTTTCTTTCTTTGAGCGTTATTTGTTTGATTTTGAATTTCAGTATGTTGAATATCCCTTAGGTTTAGCATTGTATTTTAGGATTAATACTTATTTGCTGTTGTGTATGTCTGTGTGTTTTGTATTGTGTATTGCTGTTGTATTGTTGTCTAATGTTCTTTTGTGTATTGTTCAGTGTTTTTTGTGTATTGTTGTTTAATGTTGTATGTTCTCTTGTGTTTTGTGGCAAAGACTTTAAAATGTAATAAAAAAAAACTGATCACAATTCTAAGAATGTATCTCGGAGGATTCTATAGATTCTCGGTGATACAGTGCTCTGTCCAGAGAGGCCGAGGTCTGCTATTCTATCCACACTCAGAAGCTGTCCTATACCAGGCGATGAGACAACATTTCAACAACCTGGAGTGAGTGACATACTGTGGTAGAACCCTCCACTAGCCCATAGCCCCACCTGGCTCCCACTACAACTGCTCCGTCTGCTCATGACTTCAGTTCAACTATTTACAATCTGATGTCGTGGCCGGGCCATGTGAAGCTCCGGTTTGGCTAAATACTGAGTAATACAGGCCAATTTTGCAGTAATGATCAGGAACTGGCCCTGGTGTTGTGTTTTCCACTAAACAGCTGTTGCTAAGACCCTCCACTTGCACTGCGGTATGCATCTGCAATTCTGGGAGAAAACATTAGCTACCATGCACACGCTCACACACATCTGCACAATATTTCAACCTCTCGGTAATGTTTCTTTCCAGCGGCCCGAAAAATAACAATCTACTCCTACCTGCTGAGCTTCTGGCTTTTATAACTTAATGATCTCATGAGATGATCTTTCAGAGTTTGTTAGCGGAGAAAACGTGATTATCGACAGGCTATGGGCATCTTGGCCAATCTTTCAAGGACCTTGAAATGTCTGAACCCCTCTCCTAGCCCCCTCCCACATACCTGTCCTCCCTCCCAGTGTCTCTTGGATTTCTTCAGAATGGGTCATATGATTGCCGCTGTTGACGAGTTTGGGCGAGTTCCTCAGACTTACTAGATCTGAACACGAGGAATGGTCATGAGGAATGGTCATGAGGAATGGTCATGAGGAATGGTCATTTCTATAGGAGATGCACCAGGGAAAGCTTATTTGCTCTGAAATTCACTGTGTTAATCGGCTGCATAAATGAAGGATGAATAAAATAGAAAACACTTCAGAATGGTGGTGTTACGGCTCCCTCGTCCCTCTCCTCCACAACCCCCCTCCCTGCCTCCTCCGGCTCCCCTGTGCGCCCCACGCGTAGTTCTGCACCCCGCCCCGCCCCGGTCCTGTCCAGCGGACTCCTGCACGGCGCCCCGCCCTGCGGCGCTCGAACTCATGTGAGTTTCCGCCGTCCACCACGGGGGCCGGGAGCGTGTTCTTGCTCCCGATCTTCGGGCGAGTGCGACTCAGACCTGGACGTCCCCAGCACCCTGTCACAGGGGCGACGCGCGCGCGGCATGGCTTTGCTGACCCCCGTTCCTCATCCCTCGTCACCGCACCTGTTCCCCATCCCACAAATTACCTTCAGCCTCCTATGAGAAACTGGTCGACACTCCACTCCTCACCAGGTCTCACCATACACTCCGTGTGGTAAAGTATAGCCCATTTTAGCTGACCGTACTTTTCAAGTTAGAGCTATTTCTGCCCTTTGTGGCTTTCATGATTTTTGTGATTGTAGGGCTGGGTTTAAAAAATCGATTCATGATTCCCAAAATCGATCTTTGATTTAATGAATGAATTAATAAATGAAGGAATGAATAGTTCATTATTTCATTCAATGATTCATTCATTCATTCATTTTTGGAAATCAGTATCGGGTAGGTTACAGCTAAAAAAAAAACTAATTGAAATTGAATCGAACCACTGGACCAAGCCCAGTCTGGGGGGTCCATAGCCCCGAGCCATGGTCTGCCCACCACAAGGATGTGGTGTTAAAGCATGTGCCAGAAAGGCTGGATGGGTTTGGAGCTGGAGTTGAGGTTGGGGCTGGAGATGAGGCTGGGGCTGGAGATGGGGCTGGGTCTAGAGTTGGGGCTGAGGCTGGGGCTAGAGTTGGGGCTGGGGCTGATGCTGGAGTTGGAGCTGGAGCTGGAGGCTGGAGGCTGGAGGCTGGAGGCTGGAGGCTGGAGGCTGGAGGCTGGAGGCTGGAGGCTGGGTCTGGGGCTGGAGTTGGGGCTGGGGCTGGAGGCTGGAGGCTGGAGGCTGGAGGCTGGGGCTGGGTTTGGGTCTGGGGCTGGGGCTGGAGTTGGGTCTGGAGGCAGGGGCAGGGGCAGGGGCAGGGGCAGGGGCAGGGGCTGGAGCTGGAGCTGGAGCTGGAGCTGGGGCTGGAGGCTGGAGGCTGGAGGCTGGAGGCTGGGGCAGGGGCTGGAGTTGGGGCTGGGACAGGGGCTGGGGCTGGGGCTGGGGCTGGGGCTGGGGCTGGGGCTGGGGCTGGGGCTGGGGCTGGGGCTGGGGCTGGAGGCTGGGGCTGGAGGCTGGGGCTGGGGCTGGAGTTGGGGTTGTGGTTGGGGCTGGTAGACTGTTACAGGCAGCACCTGGTGAGCCTGCCTGTTACATAACTTTTAATTGGGCTGCGGTTTGAGTCAGACTCACAGAGAAGCGCTGTATTAAGGGCTCTTCATGCCTCTTCCGCCCGAATTCAAACGAATTGAATCGAATCGAATCTTGATAATCGATTCTGAACCTTGTGAATCGGAATCGAATCGATTCTTGAAATTTGAGTCGATACCCAGCCCTACTCATTTGTGTTTTTTCCTGTGTCTCTCTCCAGACTCCGGAGCCCCCAGCAGGGCTGTGCTTGCCTGCTGAAGCCCTCATCCTCTGCTGAAGCCCTCATCCTCTCCCTTCTTGTTTGTGCATCTGGCTCTCTAACCGGGGTCATTACAGGTGGTCTGGTTTATTTTCTCTCAACAACAACCGGCTTGACCATCACGACTCAGTGATGACCTATTTTCTCTATACAGCTCTTGAATTCTTTTTCTGAAGTGATTTGACTGTCAGGACATTGGAGTAGTCTCAGATCCAAAATGTAACGCCTTCCACTTCTTCAGAGATGTCCTCAAACATTTCCATGGTGGACAGACCTGCTTTTTATATGTTGTTTGACATTCCATTCCATTGACATTTTATATCAAAAATATTGATAAATGAGCACCTCGCATCCTCTTCATCTTAGTTTCACTTTAGGACTCAGCATGTGTCATTCAGATCTCATTTGATGTGATTTAATGTACCGTGATAATCCATCAATTATGAGCACTGAGTGGCTTTACTCACTGAGGACCCACCAATGAGTTTTGTCCAGGTCCATTGAGGACCCCTGCTACTAAATCATCTTTCCACATCTGTGAAGAGAGCCTCTCGCTTCTGTGTCTCCAGTCCAGAGTCCTTTAAAGCCAATGACGCTTTACCATGGTCACACAGGCCAAAACACACCGGGACATGTCTCTGTTTTCCTCCTAGGGTCCAGATGATGAGCCTGGGATCTCTGGAGAAGCCATCCTCTCGGTTAAGCAGACATTGGATGCTCAGTGAGCAGCAGCACAGATGTTCGATAAACGTTATAAAAGTATAGCAACTGTTTTACAAGACCATAATGTCTGCAGCGGTCAAGGAAACAGCGTTCATGAGGAGCAGGAAGTTAAAGACGCGAGCATCTTAGAGTTGAAGTGTCTCTGATGATGCGCTCCGTCCCCAGCGCCTGAGGGGTTCTTCCGGGCCTGAGGGGGGCGTGGTAAACAGAGCAGGAATCCAAATAAACAGGGCTCTGAGTTAAGTCCCTCACAGACAGGGGCGATTAGAGCAGTAGACCTGGAAAATGGATGAGGCGAGGGTCCTCTCAAAAGAGCTCTTATGTGCCACAGGGCCCAGACTCTCTCTGAGTAAACTAAAGAGACTTGGCCTTTGGGCGACAGGCTACTTTTAACCTGGGTCAGGCCAAAGTTTTCTGTAGGGTTAGCATAAGATATACAGTCTATGTATAATATACTGCGTGAGGAGAGTTCTGGCTAAAAGTAAATGATGTTTGCTAATGGTACAGTATACACAGAGTACCTCAGACTAGTGACGAATGGAGGCCACGTTGCTCAAACCTTCTCATTGTTGTGACACTGTTTTTGTAATTTTCAGAAAAAGTCCACAAAAAGAAAGCCCAACAATGCACCGGCACAGCTAGTGAACTCGTCATGCTCATGTTGCAGCACAAGTGAGAAATCATTTTCAGAGGTCCTGGGCAGACCATCTGAGGCAACACATTATGCTCTCTGCTGCTTTCATTTCCTGGACCGCAGTGAAATCCAACTCACATGAAAAGAGCAAAACAGCGACCTGATTGGATGACAGCACATTTCAACGACTTTCATAGTTGTTGTCGGCAGAATACGCAAAGAAATGTAAGCCGCTTTTCTTCGAAAAGTGGAAAGGAAAACTGGCACACGTTCCTGTGTGTATTCTGCCAACGTCATGCCCAGTTATGAGAGTACAAAGTATATAGCAGTTTTACCATTGTCATCATACTACTGTAGACAGACTGGACTCCAGTACCAAGCCATTTTTCAGGTCCGCCAGGCTCCGATCCATCATAGCAAGTTACATCACTTTTAATCATCACAAAGGTCGACCTTTCATCGGCTGCTGGTCATGAGGTGATAACATGAACACACCACATTCCTCCGGGCCTTCTCTGAGTAACCTGATCCTGGTTTTAAAGGGCTCGTCGTGCACCATGAATGTCACAGGTTAAGTCGCGTGTTTTCACCCCAGGTCTATTCTAGGGTAACACAGCACCAGTCATGCAGATCACTGCACTGATATCTCACTCTGGGACTGACCCTCCTTCTTTAAAAAGCTGTTGTCGGCGGGGATCCGTGGTAAAGCTTCGTGACTGGCTAAGCAAGTAATCCCAAGGTTGTGTGGGTGTTATTATACAGAGTGTATTGCATGTCTATGTGTCTATAAGCGATGGATGTGTGGTGTGTGTGTGTGTGTGTGTGTGTGTGTGTGTGTGTGTGTGTGTGTGTGTGTGTGTGTGTGTGTGTGTGTGTGTGTGCGTGTGCGTGCGTGTGGTGGAGCTTAGACAGGATGAGTATCTATGAGTGAATGCTGGCCGTATTACCATGGGGGCTGAGGTGGGGGAGGGTATGCGGGGTGGAATGGCGAGACTGACCTTGACAGAGGTGTGTTCTACATTCCATAGCCATCTCCCAGGCCGGCTCTGCCCTCCTCATCCATCTCCCAGGCCGGCTCTGCCCTCCTCATCCATCTCCCAGGCCGGCTCTGCCCTCCTCATCCATCTCCCAGGCCGGCTCTGCCCTCCACAGCCATCTCCCAGCAGCTTAGAATAGAGTCCCATAGAGTTACTGTACTTTAATGTGTCGCCCAATCATGCTGCTTTGCTTCCCCAAGTCAAAAGGTACTTTGAGATTTGCGACGTCACTCTCCACCTGTAGGCCTACATGAATTGTCATACTACCCTACTAATGCTGGAAGTCATTCTCTCCCGTTATGAGAACTGCGTACGTCCTTGCAGCTAACGGCAAATCTCTCCCTGAAGTGCGGCTCTCACAATTGCCCGACTGTTCAACCGGACCACGGGGCATTTCTCCAGACCCGTAAACATTGTCGCCAATCGCGGTTAACGAAACACCGGGCGCTCAAACAGCCATGGGATGCAGGACCTCTGCAGAAGTCGGTCTCTGGGCGCCCTGTCATTCCTACCATGCCTGAGATGTCTGGGTAATTCGTATTGTTAATGGACAGGGCTACAGAGAAGGGGTCTGGGAGGGGTGTAGAGGGCAGGAATCCCATGGATGTTTAAGCCTCATGACCTGAGATACGGGGACAGTAATACCACCAGAGCCCCAGCTCAGCAGCTAATCACTGCCAGGAAGAAAGAAGGGCAGCTCGGGGTGAAGAGAGGTCTGTTCGGAGAAGATGAGGTATCTCTCACAGAGACGCATGCACTGTGAGGGTAACTTTAATAAATAGGGGCATTTGAATGACTCCATTGATAGCTTCGGTGAAGCGTTCATAAAAATGTGAGCACCATCTCTCATTAGCTGCCAGGACCTCTCTGGTTGGCTGAGATTGTACCAGCCATATTTTTTATTTTTTGGCCGTATGCGATTGGTCGGCTGAGATGAGGCCATGTCCGACGCAAACACATCTGGATTCTCAGTTTAGCTGATTCAGACAAATTTCATTTAGGTATGATTTGTGTGATTAGCTGATTGCAGTGGCCGCAGAATGCTCGTTTTGGTCAGTTGAGGAAGAGGGGCAATGTTTTGGTATGTCTGGACCGGGGTGTTCTGTGAGTGTGCGTGCGTACGCGCGTGCGTGTGTGTGTGTGCGTGTGTGTGTGTGTGTGTGTGTGCGTGCGTGTGTGTGTGTATGTACTGTACAGTATGTGTGTAGGCTAGCCACCATTCACAGGTGGTCCTTCTCTTCCTCATGTTTCTAGCGTGGAGCGGTGGGCTTCTCACTGTCCACGCAGTCAGATGTTTGCAACTGTAGACGGAACCACAGACTGGTGGAACATGCTCTAAAAACAGGAACAGGAACTATAGAGTCTGAAGCCACTGAGACTGAGAGTCTGGAACCCAGCCAACGAGCCATTGAGACCCGGCCTCTAAAGCACTTTCCCACTGTCAGGTCAGTGGCACAGACAGCAATGTTTGTTCTCAATGGTGTTTGTTTTGAAGCATGGTTGACAGACGTTCTACTCCATTTGGGATCTGAACTTTGATGGAGCTGCATAAACAACGATGGACTCTGACATGCAATAAAAAAAGGCTGAAATAATATTCAAACTATAACCATAAAGTGAGCGCACACACGTCAACTCAAAGTCGAAACACAATCCCTTACACATCAAAAATCAATATACAAACATCAAAAGATGAAAAGTGAATAAAAACAAAAGTGAACATCGGAAAATCGTCCTGGACCTTGACAGTGAACACGCAAATTTGAGTGGAAGTTGAATGGAAGCTCAATATAATGGTTTCCACCCATCTGGAATAATATGGTTGGATTCTGCTCTTTTGATAAATATTACATGTGTATGGTTGTCAGGAGAGCAGTGTGCTTTCATCACCCTGGTCTCTCTCTCTCTCTCTCTCTCTCTCTCTCTCCAGCGTGTCTTTGCAGGGCTTTGTGACAGGAGCCTGGCATGCTGTGCACAACGTGACCGTTTTCGTGTGTGTGTGTGTGTGTGTGTGTGTGTGTGTGTGTGTGTGTGTGTGTGCGTGTGTGTGTGTGTTTAAGCATTTATGTGTGTGCATGTGCGTATATGTGTCAGTCAATGTGTGTCTGCATATGTGACTTTAAGTCCATGTGTGTCTGCATGTGTGACTTCCTCAGAGTAAAAGAGTGTGTGTGTGTGTGTGTGTGTGTGTGTGTGTGTGTGTGTGTGTGTGTGTGTGTGTGTGTGTGTGTGTGTGTGAGTAGGTGCGTGCGTGTGTGTGTGTGGGGGGGTGGGTGTGTGTATGTGTCCAGGCTGTGTGTGTGAATTCAGTGAGTTTGTATACTGAGGCCTCCCTCCCGTGTTGGCCAGGCCCGAGACACATTGCACCGCACACAGCAGACTAACTAACCACGCTGGCCTGGTCCTCCTCCACACACTATCACCACACGCCTCTGGTCCCTGGTCCTCCTCCACACACTATCACCACACACCTCTGGTCCCTGGTCCTCCTCTCCACACACTATCACCACACGCCTCTGGTCCCTGGTCCTCCTCCACACACTATCACCACACACCTCTGGTCCCTGGTCCTCTTCTCCACACACTATCACCACACGCCTCTGGTCCCTGGTCCTCCCCCACACACTATCACCACACGCCTCTGGTCCCTGGTCCTCCCCCACACACTATCACCACACGCCTCTGGTCCCTGGTCCTCCCCCACACACTATCACCACACGCCTCTGGTCCCTGGTCCTCCACCACACACTATCACCACACGCCTCTGGTCCCTGGTCCTCCCCCACACACTATCACCACACACCTCTGGTCCCTGGTCCTCCTCCACACACTATCACCACACGCCTCTGGTCCCTGGTCCTCCTCCACACACTATCACCACACGCCTCTGGTCCCTGGTCCTCCTCCACACACTATCACCACACGCCTCTGGTCCCTGGTCCTCCTCCACACACTATCACCACACACCTCTGGTCCCTGGTCCTCTTCTCCACACACTATCACCACACGCCTCTGGTCCCTGGTCCTCCCCCACACACTATCACCACACGCCTCTGGTCCCTGGTCCTCCTCCACACACTATCACCACACGCCTCTGGTCCCTGGTCCTCCTCCACACACTATCACCACACGCCTCTGGTCCCTGGTCCTCCTCCACACACTATCACCACACGCCTCTGGTCCCTGGTCCTCCACCACACACTATCACCACACGCCTCTGGTCCCTGGTCCTCCTCCACACACTATCACCACACACCTCTGGTCCCTGGTCCTCCTCTCCACACACTATCACCACACGCCTTTGGTCCCTGGTCCTCCACCACACACTATCACCACACGCCTCTGGTCCCTGGTCCTCCCCCACACACTATCACCACACACCTCTGGTCCCTGGTCCTCCTCCACACACTATCACCACACGCCTCTGGTCCCTGGTCCTCCTCCACACACTATCACCACACGCCTTTGGTCCCTGGTCCTCCTCCACACACTATCACCACACGCCTCTGGTCCCTGGTCCTCCTCCACACACTATCACCACACACCTCTGGTCCCTGGTCCTCCTCCACACACTATCACCACACGCCTCTGGTCCCTGGTCCTCCTCCACACACTATCACCACACGCCTCTGGTCCCTGGTCCTCCTCCACACACTATCACCACACGCCTCTGGTCCCTGGGAGCTGACAGCCCAGCCTCTCCTCTTACGGGAACCCAACAGCCAAGCAGCTAGTATGTGTGTGTGTGTGTGTGTGTATATGTGCGTATGTATGTAAATGTGTGTGCGTGCTTGTGTATCCCCACTTAATCAGTATGTTTACATCTGCTTCCCTACAACTGAGACCTCCGTGTGTTTGGGTGTTTTCCTCTGTCGCCTTGTAAATAGCAAGGCTGTTTTTCACCCCGCGATCCTACTGTTGCCTCTGATTAAGAGATGTTTTGACGTAGTCAGAGTGTGAATCTGTCACAGCGTGAATAGAGAGACATGGAGGGTTTCCAAACTGGGGTTATTTATTTGGACAGGAAACAGAGCAGCTGAGAAGCCAGTCCATATATTGCCGAGGTGTTGACACTGACGCTGGGACAGTTTTACCCAATATACGGGCTCGAGTGTTCTCCTCAGCTCACACCTTCACAGTGTTTACCTCCGACCGTCTATCTCTCTGTGTCCGAGTCCTAACTTGACCCGCCGACTGCCGTGAATAGTTCAGTGTTCCTGTGACTTTCTTGCGGAGGACAGGATGTGAAAGTCGGGAGAGGAGGGTGAGAGAAGACCACACAGCTGTGTGTGCTGACACAACAGCTACCGATGTGGGCCTTGCTTCGTGTTGTCCTGTCACTCACTTACGGTGGCCCTGAAGTGTCACAACACAACATATCAAAAAAAGTGACAACGCATCAAAAAAAAGTGACAATTCATCAAAAAAAGTGACAACGCATTAAAAAAAAGTGACAACGCATCAAAAAGGTGACAACGCAACACAAACCGGCCACAACACAACATAAACCGGCCACAACACAACACAAACCGTCCACAACACAACATAAACCGGCCACAACACAACACAAACCGGCCACAACACAACCAGTGGGTGCAGGAGGGTAGCACGGAGAGAGCTACACTGTTCCTGACTGGCTCTGACCCGAGGGGGCGGAGTCTGTCCAGCACGCCACTATCCACGCCACGACCCCACAACTCGGCCTCAGAGTGGGCTAGAGACACATGGTCTTTGCCTGTGGGTGGCCCGGTGAGTGGTACACTGTCCCTGAATGGTTTTGACCTGAGGGTTTCGCCACCTCGCCACGAACCCCACAACTCGGCCCCTGAGTGGGCTAGAGACACACGGCCTTCACTAGTTGTTGCGGAGGGTGGCCCAAAGAGGGCTACACTGTCTGCGACTGACTCTAACCTGAGGGGGCAGAGTCTCCCTCCTGCATCCACCGGGGAAGACCGTGTGTCTCTAGTCCACTCAGGGGTCGAGTTGTGGGGTTCCTAGCGTGGATAGTGGCGTGATGGCGAGACTCCGCCCCCTCGGTTATCGGTTCAGAGTCCACCCCAGTTGTGGCTCACTTCCGTTGTGTTGTGGCTCACTTCCGTTGTGTTGTGGCCGGTTTGTGTTGTGTTGTGGCTGGTTTGTATTGTGTTGTGGCCGATTTGTGTTGCGTTGTCACCTTTTTGATGCGTTGTCACTTTTTTTGATGTGTTGTGTTGTGACATTTCAGGGCCACCGTACTCACTCCCTCACACATGCATGCAGTACACACACACGCACACGCACGCACACACACTCATGCGCAATCGGGTCTACAGAGGCCTCCTCACCCAGCGTGACACGGCTAAGGTATTTCATAACACACACACACGCGCACGCTGACCACGCGCAGAAATGGGCAAATCTGCTCTTAATATCACTGCTGTGAGAACCGTTCTCCCGAAGGAAGCGGTAGCGTGCATACACTGTTTGCAAACAAATGAAGTTCGCTGACTTGTCCCCCCTCCGCGCTCAAAAGCTCTCTTTCTCCTCCACGGCCTTGTTTGGCTGGGCAATATCACAGGCAATACTTTGGCGCGTGGACTCGCACTAGCGCTGCGCCCGCAGGTGTGACCAATTATTGGTTATTGAGGAGTGAGGGGTGAGTGAAAGAGCGCTGGACAGCTCCGCGGGACCGGCTTCGGCAGGGCAGGGCGGCGAGCGGAGCAGCCGGGGGGGCCAAGGCAGGGCTGCGGAATGTTTGTGGGTCATTGTGCATTCAGTTATAATCCGGAGAGAGAATATATTTAAGGGTTATAATGACACTGACAATAAACAGGGCTTTGGAGTCTACAGTTTTGAGCCTGCGGTCGGCACGGTGACAGGATTTTTTTTCTTTCCGAGGCTGTGGGACTAAACTGAAGGGTCATTATTGATTAATCTTGCGGCATTGTTTAGAAATTGATTAATCCAGCAAAGGGTGAATGAAACCTTAAATTCCACTAATGGGTTAGCTTCTTTTTTTTACTTGCTATATTTCACTGTCCGGTCACAGGCTTCAAGTGTGTACTGACAAAGAAAACACTGTTCGATAGAATCTCTAGCAATGCTAAGTAATTCCCCATCACTAACAACTGAAACCAATGATGTCAGGGTACTTCCTTACTGTCCATCTTATCTGGCACGGCCTGCGGAGCATTGTGCGTCCTCTAGCCAAGGCAGTGAAGCGCAGGGAGAAACCGCCGCGAGGTCCTACAGTGGTTAATCCAGTGGATATTTATGACTTTTGGGAGGACGATGACGACAGAACACAGGAAGCAAAGACCTAGCCGGCCACCGAGGCAACCATGCGGCTATGTATGCAGTCAGGTGGCTGGATGCGCTGATGTAACAGACGGTGGATGGCTTGTGGTGCTGGGAGACAGCCACTATGGTGGCATGACCACCACTGCCTTTATGGGACAGAGGCTGGGGAGGAACGTTGGGACTGAGCATGTGTGGCTCAAGGCAGCCCTCATTGACACACTAATCATATAGTATAGGCTAATCATATATAGGCTGATTGCTGGGTTACTTAGCCTTTTTATTTTCCAAAACATGGAAACGGTACAAAAACACTTCATGGCTGTCGCTCACGACAACGAGGCCCCTGGAGGGCCCCGCACTCCCACCCAGGACTGTAATGCAAACTGATGAAGAGGGATCTGTCAGTTACCCCCCCCCCCCCTCCGTGATTGGCCTGTGTTGTGATTGGAATCCCCATTAGGTTAGGAGCTTCGTTTGATTGACTGGTTGGGTGAGCATGATGATAGTTTAACAGACTTTCCAAGCTCTGGTTGACGCTGTTTGGTCTTCCACCCCAGGGGGTTTCCTGTGTAAGGGTAAATCCATAAAGAGACGTACATACCCTACGAGAGCCATCTGGTATAACCCAGTCCAGGCCAGCAACTGTCAGACCAGGTACATACCACTGTTGGAGAGGGGGGTCCTGATAATAGCCAAATGGAAACTATTTTTCCTCCAAAATTGTGGTGATTGCATCGCGTTATGAAAAACAGTGCACATTTCAGACTGCGTGGGGAAGGAGAGCAGATATCTGCTTCACGTTCAAGTCCAGAAGACCTCCGAGGCGTCTTGGCTCAGCGAGAGAATCGTTAGAGCCAACCAAGAGTAAATCTTCTTTATCGCTTCACCGTACCACCCCACAGGCGTGCCTGCAGGACAGAACTGTCAAACGGCGAGATAGAAAACAAACTCACTACACGTGATCCGGAGGGGGTTCAAAATACCTCACACACACACACACAGACTCTGGGCCTTCCTCCAATGACTGTGGAAAAAAAGACAATGGGGAGACAGAAAAAAGTAAACTGAAAATGCACCCCTGACAGTGAGATTATGTAAGTATCTAAATTACAGTCATTGAGAAAATAAGTAACACAAACTGGTTTTCTTATCAGTGACACAAGGTGACAGATCAGAAAACAATACCAGATTGGTGGAGGTGGAATTGAGGAGTACTCGATTCTGCCTGTGTTCATGAGATCTGAACCTTTAAAGCACAGATTACAGTACTCTGTAATAATCTAACCAGATTATCGGCCCTGTATAGCCAAAGGGTCACCTGTTCAAACAACCGAAGGGGGTCAGGGTAAGAAGGTGAAGCAGACCCCTGCACTGACTAGAGGGACGCGCCGCAGGAAGCAGCTCACCTCCAGGAGTTTCGGAGGACGTTGGGTGACCTCATCACACCTCCACAGGGCCTCGGATGATTGGTTAGAACACACTGTTGAGGTAAGGCTGGGTATGAGGCTGGGCAAGAGAGGGAGGGAGGAAGAAAGAGAGAGAGAGATAAACACACATACACACCCTGCCCTCTCCACATCCTGAGCTGACGAAGGTTGTGGGATGACTGAGGTGACAGCTGGGTCCCTTCTCTCGTCATGTCAACTTAATACCCGGTCGTCCTGGCTTTGAGAGTGTGTGTGTGTGTGTGTTTATGTGTGCGTGTGTGTGCCTGTGCGTGTGCCTGTGCGTGTGCCTGTGTGTGTGTGCGTGCATGCGTGTGCGTGGCTGCCTGCATACATGCATGTGTGCATGCCAGTGTCTGTGTGTGTGTGTGTGTGTGTGTGTGTGTGTGTGTGTGTGTGTGTGTGTGTGTGTGTGTGTGTGTGTGTGTATCTCTGTAACCAACACACCAGGTTGCCAGTCAAGTCAGGTCTGTAACCCTCATGCCCCCCCCCATAACTGCCCTGTGGGCAAAGCCCCATTGGCAGAGAAACAACAACCAACTGTTTCCTCCAGACCAACGCTTTTTCCTAACTCTTCCTCTCCTCGGTCTAACCTAAAGGGCTGTTTTGTACGGCCCTTGCATATCTTTCAGGCAGGAAACGCTCGTAATGTTTATTCATGCATATACGAGTACAGTAGGGTGTAGATGGCTGTGGAACATTGACCTCATCCACCGGGACGGAACAGCCTCCCCCTGTACGAGGCGACTTCTTGCATATCTCCTACTGGCAAGACGGGAGGGGGTACAGTATGTAGGACGGGTTAGGAGTGTGGTGCATGGGTTGAACGGCCTCGGGGAAAGTGGTAGGGTGAGAAGGGTTAAAGGGGGGGGGGGGGGGATTAGAACTGTCATCGCTCAATCTCCAAATACCTTCAAAGCGACTAATTTGTTCTCAGAGAACAAAACGTCACAACCCGAAAAACCACAAGCGTGTCCGAGCAGATTCAGGCCAAGCGCCTCCGACGTTCGTTGAAAGAAAACGTAAGTGTGTTGTCGTCTGAGCTGAAAACCCCGTCTGCTGTTCGGTCTCAGGCTGGTAACCTGGAGGCCACTTCCCCGTCCATGTGTGTGAGACCTGGATACTTGGAGCTGGATGGGATGGGACGAGGTCGTAGTGCTGCCGAAATTATTTATAACCATTAAGAATTGGAAGAAAAAGCCTTTGTTCCATGTCATCAGTCTTCATCAGAGTTTATTAGAACACGTTCTCCTGCAGGAAGAAATTGGGTTTCAACTGCAAAAAGGAGACTGTCATCCAGGACTGTCCAACATACCGGACACCCAACGGAAAGCATGGCCTGACGGTTTTGGATGACGAAACGGTGACATGGCTCCTGGAGGTGTGCCCAGATATATAGCCCGGGTGACCCCTCGGTGGTCGGTGTGGTAGAAGGATAGCCCCTCGGCCCCCGAGCCTGGGGGGAGAGGACAATAGCAACTAACCCAAACGACAAAGAAGCAAGAAGGAATGCGCGTCACACCTATTGTCAGAACCCTACAAAAGCCATCATGAGAAAACACAGACCATGGCTTTTATATCCTGTGGGGCACAACCCATACATGAATGTAAAACTCTACTAACCAATTATATGAGAGGGTTACCACCGAACAGGGCAGTGCTACAGGTCAACAGCTGACCTGTTGGTGAGACCCCAGACCATTGTGTATTGTCCTAGGGGAGTCAGCTGCTAGCCCATAGAAGAGTCGTAAAATGGGTGAGCAACTCCCTCCTGACATGGTTAAACAATGAGGAGACAGAGATTGGGGCTGATCAGGAAATTGTTCTCACAAGCCCTACCTGCCCTGCAGACATGAAATAGATAGATTTGAATTTTCCCGATCATAGTAGTGTTGTGGAAGGGAAGCTCTTTAGAAGCGGCGTCACTAAACATTAAAGGGGAGGGGAAAGACAATCACCACAACGATCTTCAATCTAATGAGAAGCGCCTGGCCACGCATTGCCAATCAGCTCAACTAGACACACCTGCTGCTATCATGCCGCTATCATGCCTATGAGGTAGCTTCCTGCCTATTATTTACAGTATATAAAGCCACCTACTGTAACCTACCTGTTCTCTCTCTCGTTCCTCTGCTTTCATTCCGTTTCCAGCTGTTGGTTATGTCATGTTATCTGGTTGTAGCTAACATGACATAATAATAACAGCAGACCAGCTGCTCCAAAGAATGTTCTTTAAATACCACAGCATGTTATTACATCAGCCCACACCCAAGAATGAAACTTTTATCAACACTTTGATTCAGAGAATATTGTAGGATGGAGATCTGCACACTGAGAAAAGCAGGTGTCCCAAATGACGTTTCTCCTCACTCTTCAGAAACCTGCCTATATAGTCTCTGAGCATCAGGGCGAGGTGCAAGTAGTGTACAGTAGCTACACACACGCGCGCACACACACACACACACACACACACTATGAAAACGGAGGTGAGTCCCAGGTCGCTAGACACTGGGGCAGTATAGACCCATATGGACCAACTTTGAGGAAGTTCTACCCAGTACACAGGAGCCCCTTATAAGGACCTGACCCGACCCACGGCCCTGTCCAAAGAAAATGTCCCCACCATGGGGGCCACCTGAAGACTAAACACCACGGCCCCTTCAGACAGGAAGAGAGGTAAGGCAAACCCAGCAGCTATTTCCTGTCAATTACACGCCCTGATTTATGAACACCAATGTGCATTTGTAAAGACCTCAGGGCCAAGAAATACAGGATTGAGGCACTAAGATGGAAAAAAGAGAGAGACCCAACCTTGTGTTTCAAACCGTGCTGAGCTGTGTGATTTCTGGTGGGTTGTTTTTCATCATCTGGACTCTGCACGTGTCCGCCATGTTTTCACTGGCCAGCCATGTGTTTAAATCCAGGTTTTAAAAGGTAATTGTTACCTGCATTAAAAGCTTCTCTATTGGCTTAAAATAATGTTATTTTCTGTAACTGGGCAGGTAGGCAGGTGAAAGTGTTTAGAAAGAGATAGATTACCACCGATTAGCAAATATTTGTAGCCGTGGATTCTCTAATACACTGTTGATATTGAAACTCTGTGAGCTTGATTGACATGAAAGGTTAAAAAAAAAGTTAAGGTTAAAAAAGCTATGGTGAGTCTCTCTCTCTCTCTCGCTGCCATTGCTCCTCAGGGGAGTGGACCTACAGAGCCAACACATCTCAGATTGACAAATAAAGATCTGAAACTGAATTTCTCTTTCTCTCTCTCTCTCTCTCTCTCTCTCCCTCTCCCTCTTTCTCTCTGCCATCGCTCCTCAGGGGGAGCGGACCTACCAGCCTCACGACTCTCAACCATCAGTGAAGTTTCAGAGAGCGCCACTGAACCACACAGTCAGCAGGCAGAGGCAGAGACTCCGACACAGGTACACTGAAGATGTATGCCGCCATCTAGTGGTAGAGAGAATAGTTGTCAGCTGAATGCGTTCTTGAAGGGACACATGCATCTGTTTGCCATAAAGGGCCACCTACATTGAGTGAGATGTGTCTCCAAAAACAAAGAGGTCTGCTGTTCAGTCTCATACACCATCCCACCATAAACTGTAGGATCAAATAAATCAGCACTTCCTCCGACAGTCACAAAACAAAGATGGCAGAGTACAGAACTGCTGATTCAGCCTTTTCTGTCAGACACGTTAGAGTCTAGCAGCAGACAACAAATAAACATCCTGACAACAAATATCCGGTATTCACAGATGTTTTAAACCTGATATACACTGTGTTCTAGCATAATTGTAAATGTCTCTCTACATTGTCGGTGCTAAGAAGATTTTGCAGTAAATCTGTCATTACTCAACAGTGTTTGTTTGCAGTTCACTTCTCCTTAACGTGACAAATTCTATTAACAATTGCAATGCCGCCTGTATGCCAAATTATTGACAGACCTTTAGGACATAAATAGCCATCCCTTTGCCAGCTTTTTCTCTTTTTACCAAGTGCCTTCCAAGCAGAGAGAGATTCAAATCTGTGCAGTAGAAGACGGAGTGATACAGCTCTTTTGCTGCTTGAATCGTGTCAGAAAGCATCAAAAGAACGGTTTTCACAGACATCAATAAGAACAATTTGAATGGCAAATCTTTGGCATTTTTGATTAGGTCTGGACCTCCCCCCTGCCCTGACCCAGAACCACAAGGCCCGGCCCATCAGAACCCTACTAAGAGACGAGGCAACTGCAAGGAGGTTGTATAAACTCGGGGTAACTCTATTCTGGACATCTCTCATTATATGACAGCTTCCTATAAGACAAAGTAAAGTTGTCTAATAGGCCACACGGCAGTGTAGTCGCCGGGGGAACGTGTCCTCTGCATTTGACCCCTCCAGGCTAGTAGCAGTGGGCAGTCTTACCAGCGGCACCCGGGGAGCAATTTGGGGCTCAGTGTCTCGCTCAAGAACACTCCGACACACTTCCGGAATTGAACCCGATGCCCAGACGGCTGCTCTACCTCCTGAGCTATCGCCGCCCCTCCACCATCGTGATCCCCCCCAACCGACCAGCAGCCCCATCCCTTAGATTCCACTGGGTCTGCGGTCTGGACAGAGGTATCCATGGCAGAGGCGCTCGGTGTTGAGAACACAGGGATGCTGTGTGAGGTGCACCTCTCAAAAACAGGGTTATGTAATATGAATGCAATTACCAATATTACGCTCTGATGACTGGAAGTACAGCCAAGAGAAACAGGCTGCAGCCTTTTCTTGATGTCGGGCTCGTAAAGGGCCACTGTGACTGCATAAAAAAGGAGCTAAAAAGGAAAAGGCAGGAAATTAATCATTAGGGGGTAAAGATGATTACCTTCAGCATGTCCAATGGCCTGCCTTAATAAAAGAAGGCATTCAGATTAGTTAGCAGCTTGCTTGGCCCTTGGCCTCAGTATGCCAGGATTTGGCTCTTCCTAACCGGGTGATTGCTACATTCATTGATTTCCATCATCATAGAGCTGGCAGAACATCCTAGACCTCAATTTAACTTTGGGTCTGATCAGGCCAAAGAACATAAAAGAGAGAAATCACCCTTGTGGTTTGAAGTCATGTGTGGCTGCTGCACTGAGGGCTTCAGTCTAACGCAGGATGATAGAATGATGTCCTTTTGACATGATTTTCAATGAAGAAGATTCAAGATTCTGTCTCTCTCTCCTGTCCATCTACACTGCGCTATAATAAAAAGCATAAATGGCCAAAAAATAAAAACATATCTTTACAAGATATCCATATGGATGGATTATGTACATGCTCTAAATATTGTTATACAACGGTTAGTTCTGGTTCTTGATTCTGATTGGCTGTAAGCCGTGTTAAAATACTTTGTAACACACACCTGGGACCGCATATCATTCCATTTTCAGTATTAATGCGCCTCCCATTTGATCCAATGCATTGTAGTTGTTGTTGTTGCTTGGCAACCCATTTGTTAGGGGAACTATTTTGCTCCGCGGAATTGAGGGAATGATGCTTCGTTTTGAATAAATGTTAATATTTTACATTGCTGTGTGTCTATTTTAAACTAATAGCTGTAGTAACCGTTGTATAAAAGCAATAAACCACTTGAGGCAGTGTTATAGTGATTTTATAACAGCTAACAACGCCCCCAGCTGTTATAAAATCACTATAACACACGGCCTCGAGTGGTTTATTGCTTAAATATAAAATATAACCGCAAGCGGTAATGGGAGGGGTCCTACAGACATGTCCCCATAACCATAATCAGGAGACCGACAGACAGAGAGGGAGGCAGACTGACAGACAGGGGCAGACTGACAGACAGGAGGACAGAGTAACAGACAGGGGCAGACTGACAGACAGGAGGACAGAGTAACAGACAGAGGGTAGACTGACAGATTTTAGACTATACACCAAATGGCAGAAATGCAAACTTTTATCAGTTATTCGACCACTTTCAGGAAAATAGTAATTACAAACATTACAATAGGGTTCCTACTACCATAACATAGTGCCCCTAATAATAACTAGAAAAGGTAAATTTTCTTACGGAAATGTGTGTGCTTGCTGACAGCAGGCACAATATGTACTTTAGATAGGTGTAATAGTACTAGATACTAATATTAATACAAATATATTTAAAAAATATATTAAGTATGAATGGTATATAATGAGAATAAGTATGAACTGTATAACTAGTATCTAAATATGAGTATAAATGTATTCAACTCTTCACTCTTAAAGCAAGAGTGTGATACATAACTAGAAAATTGCATTTCCATAAGAAAATGTGTGTGAATGCTGAGCAGCTGAAAGAAATCGCAAAAGCATTGCTGAAAATTAATAAATGTGAAAAAATCTGAAAGCTCAAATGCAAATGATCTAATCCCTCGGGTCAGAGTGGGTCAGGGGCAGTGCAGTGACCTCCGGGCAATTTCCATGCACTCACGGGCGAAGACCGTGTGTCTCTAGCCCACTCAGGGGCTGAGTTGTGGGGTCTGTGGCGTGGATAGTGGCATGCAGGGAACGCAGATATGGAATGCGCTTGATGGCTTCATAAAAATGTCGCAGTCCCTCTCATCCTTAAAAAAAATGTACAAGGAAAATTATTGTCCACATGTGTGTAATTGCAAGTTATATAATCTGTTGATCTATACTGTCCAACAGCATTGGTGCCTTGCCTTGCATGGTATTATGTTGATGGTGTGCATGCGTGTGTGGGTGAGTGTGTGTTGGGTGTGGGTGTGTGTGTGCATGTCAATGTGTGTGTGCGGGGGGGGGGGGGGTGTGTTTGTTCTTCAGAGAGAACGCTCCCCAGGTATCTGAAGGATCGAACAACAGACAGTTGTTCTCACTGTTGCTGGAGATATTGTTCCATCCTTCAGATACCTGGGGAGCATTCTCTCTGAAGACCACATCATTGACAGTGAGGTCCAGAACAGGATCAAGCAGGCATCAGCTCTTTTTGGGAGACTCCGGCGTCGGGTCTTTCGAAACAAGAACCTTCATCTCCGCATGAAGGTCTGTGTCTACCAAGCCATCTGCATCACTACCCTCCTCTACAGCTGCCAAGCCTGGGTAACCTACAGCCGCCACATCAGGGCTCTGGAGCAGTTCCACATACGCTGCCTTCAGCGCATCCTGGGAATTACCTGGCGTGATCGTGTGCCTCATTCTCAAATACTCTCAATGAACAACTGCAGGAGTATTGAGGCTACGGTCACCCAGCACCAGCTACGATGGCTGGGCCATGTAGTAAGGATGCCCTCAAACCGGCTGCCTCGCAGAGTGCTATATGGCCAGTTACACCATGGTTGACCCTCTGCTGGAGGGCAGAAGAAGCGCTACAAAGACCAGCTGACGACGGCGTTGAGGGAATGTAGAATCCGACCTGAAGCCCTGGAGGATGCTGCTGCTGACCGTAACACCGGGCGTCAGCTGTGCCTGGATGGGACCCGTATGCTGGAGGAGGAAAGGACATCCAGGAGACAGGAGAGGAGACTCAGGAGGACATCCAGGAGACAGGAGAGGAGACTCAGGAGGACATCCAGGAGACAGGAGAGGAGACCCAGGAGGAACACACCTAAGGTTGCCGCTGCCACATTTACATGTCCTACCTGCAATAGGATTTGTGGGTCCAGGATAGGGCTATTCAGCCACCAAATAACTCACCATAGAAGATGAAGTCATCATCGGATTCAATGGACAACCATAAGTAAGGTAAGCAAATGTGTGTGCATGTGTGTGTCGGTATGTGTGCATGTGTTGCTGGGGGGGTGGGTGGGGGGCGTGGTGTGGTGTGGTGTTTGGGTGGTTATGAGTATGTGGATTTGTATGTCTTAGGTCCCCTACCAAAAGCTTTTCATTTAACTTCTTTTGGGTCTCCCTTTCACATTCTTTTACAGAGCACTGTATTCAACAGAAACTATTATTGACAGTGTACCCCTCACCGGACCACCCACCTGCACCCACCGGTAAAGACTGTGTGTCTCTAGCCCACTCAGAGGCTGAGTTGTGGGGTCTGTGGCGTGGATAGTGGCATGGATAGTGCTGTGTTGGCGAGACTCCGCCCCCTCTGGTCAGCGCCGGTTGGGGGCAAGTCACTGACCCCCGGTACATCCCCATGCACCCTCTGGCGAAGACCGCATGTCTCTAGCCCACTCAGGGGCCCAGTGTTATGGAGGTGTTGGTATGGAAGTTGAGGTGAGAAGTGCTACTACTGTAGTCATAAAAAGAGTGCCTGTACCTTTAAGGGTCCAAAATCAAGTCCTAGCTGACACTCTGAACATCCCTTTATTCACTTCAATGGGAAGGCATGCCAGCTTCAGAAAGCTCTATCTTAAAAAGTATAAATGTTAGAGCTTAGATATTGACACCGTAGGAATCCTGGGAACAGGCTGAAATATGTCTGTGTAGCTTAAAAACTGTAGACGTGGCGACAAGTTAGAAAATTGATATGAATTAAAAATTAGAAACTCAATAGCTAGAGTGGAGCACCATTTGTTTGAAAGAGGAGCATGGTTGTCAAACAATAGGCCATACATGAAACGCACAGAAAGTAATAATTAATGCCACCAAAATCACCTTGGCCAGTAGGCCTACCCAGAGAACGCAATAGCCTATAGTACAAGGGACCTAGCTAGACAGGTTAGCCTAATATTGTTACACTCAAATAAAGCATACAAGCGCATGCAATAGTCAATTAATTAATCAGTGAGAAATGGTGCTCAGGGAGCACAGGCCTCCGCCCCTGAATGTATTTCGTGGCTCTGTGCACGGCAAAATTGAATGGGTTCTAAATTGGCCCATGCTACACCCCTCCACTGAGTTTCATCTGGTAGTCTTTGCGTGATCCTAGTAAAAAAATAATAATGGAGGTGAACGGCCATCCAGGCCGTGTTTGGGCAGCTCATGGACCCGCGCCGTGATTCACTGGGGCGGACGTAAAAATTACTGGAGGTGAATGGCTGTATTTGGATGGCTCTTTGGCGCCCCCCTCAGGTCACAGCAGTGCGGTGCACTCCGGGCTCTCCCCCGCACACCAGCCCAAATCCTGTGTCTCTTGTACCCTCACACAGGTAGCTGGCTTCATTTCATTTGTTTTCATTTTGTGTAATCTTAGTCCAAAAAATGACTAGAGGTGTATGGGTGGCTGTATTTGGCTGGCTCTGTGGCGCCCCCCTTGGGTCACATCCGGCGGGGGCAATGTGGTGCACTCCAGGCTCTCCCCCCCGCACACCCCGGTCCAAACGGGGAGAAAGTGAGGTCAACATTTTGTAAGGAATTGCAAGTGGGGCGAGCAGAAGCGCTGCAGGGCTGTGATGTTTTTGCTGTTTTTGTTCGTTCACCATCATTAAGACGCAGGGGCGTGCTGGGCCGAAAAAACAGCCCTGGAGCCTGACCCAGCCACCCCTGTATATTTAATAATGTTTTCATTTTGTTGAGTGTGGGGGGGGGGGGATACAAATTGTATTGTCACGCTATATGTTGATGGGGTGGGGGGGTGCTTACAGGCAATTCTGATTGTAGACGCGATTTGTCGACAGTGCCTGGCAGCCACCTGGCGGCCGTTATCACCGGCGGCCGTTCTGTGATTCTCCTATGGCCAGCACGCCCCTGTTAAGACGCCACCATCTGGCTCCTTCTTGGATTCCTCCAGTGTTCAGTTGGAGCAGTGTACAGACAGAGTTTCCACCAGCTTGATGGCATGGTCCATTTTGGAAGCAGCCATGTTTCGTGAGCAAGAGGAGTTACAATCCCTAACGTCTCGTTCGCACGCGAAACGCAGGTGAAGGTTGTCCAATTTCTCCTCATTCATGGACTGGATTATACAATTCAAAAACGTGCTCACTGTCCCCCATCTGATGAAATCAAGGGGGGGCATATTGATTTGACCCCTCAATATTAATAATATTCATATAGCGACACTTATCGACCAATTTCTGCAGCCTATTTTTTAGCACATATGTTATTTTCTTACATCTGTAGCCTATACCATGATTGTCTTTGAGAAATGTAAAAGTAAATGAATAATGGGGAAATATCAAGCAAATAAGGAAAATTCTGATTTTTTAATTAGGCCTTGTAACAAGTTAAACGGTGGGGTTAACTAGGCTACAACAGTAATTTAAACAAGCATTCCAAATAAACGATGGAAATTCACAGCTGAAATACCCTAGCCTAATAACAGCCAACATTTCATCAAACTAGCCTGTACCCACTTGTTCACATGCCAAATAAACATTCTATTCTATTCTGACGTTGTATGAACTTGGTCATGCGGCACGATTTTGACTGAATAAGATTTAGCAGGCAATAACTGGCAAATAAAAGCAAAAAGTGGACTTATATGGGCCTGAAGTCAGTCCATAGCCTACAGAGAACAAAATCATAGGCTATAGCCTAAATTAATGAAATGAAATGAGACAGCTGCAGGGGAAAGACACTGGTAAGTGTATGGTCGGAACAATGGGGCGTTGGAGCAATTGGTTTTGCATTGTCGGAATAACGGGCCATCGAACCGATGGGATGTCGGGCCAGTGGTGCATTTGTCGAAATATTGAGTGGTCGGAATAATGGGATGTCGGAACAATGACATGGCACCGATCCATCTCCTCTCTCCCCTTTGGCGTTGGACTATGGGAGACTGTTTGTTTCCAAACCTTCTATTTGTTTTTAACATTAACACTGTACATGCTGACGACATGCACCATGGGTGGGGGACGACAGGTTCGCTGTGTTTCCTCGTGTGACATTCTGATACTTTGTAGATCCATTGCTGTCAAGTTGAGATGGTTTTACTGGCAGAACCAGGAAACCAGAGGAAAGAACACTTAAGAGAAGAATGCAGTTGGAGCTCCTAGTAGTTGGAGCTCCTAGTAGTTTGCACGCTCCAGCAGGCAGTAGGAATGACCTGTAGGAATGACCTAGCTAACCAGGCAGCACAATACTAAATAAACATACAGTATCATGCAGGTCTGGTCAACCTGCATCATTGTGTGGCATTCTCAATACTTCTGTTTAAGGGCAAAATATTATGAATTCCTGAATGGGAGAGGGTAACAAAAGGGCAAAGTTCCTGTCATATTTAGATTTTTTATAATCAGAAATACAGCAATGTTGAAAGACAAGGTTTAAATGTTTGCTACTCACGACCGTTTGTTTTGAAACTGCCACTTGCAGCTCATGTAGACCTACTGTACTGTACTGCTTAGCAAACGATAAGCACATCCTGCTTAAAAGGTCTTAAACATGTAGAGAATTTACTCTAAAGCACCTCAGTAAAGTTCGTGCTAGACATTTCCAACTTTGGAGTGAGTCTAAGCGTTCTGTTTCATCATATAATCCATCTATTCGGATGTAAATCTCTTAATACCCACACTGTGTGGGTGGCAGGCCTAGCCTTTGATGAGATAATCTGATATAACAATCTTTGTTCATGTCAAAATTATTCTCTATAAAAAATGTTTATGAAGAGAGTTTGTTCGAGGAGACAGTAAATGTGTTACTGTAGGCCTACGTTGGTTCTCTATTTACATCCCTTGGATTGGAAATAATTCTGAACACTTCATTAATACATTCATCCATAAATACATTCATCCAATTACATTTATGTCTGTAACAAAAAATAGCATAGCAAGACTATGCATTTATTTATTATTGTAGCAAACTCAAATTAGCTCTACATAATTCACCTTGTATAATTTACATGTGCACCAGTTAGCACATGGCTAGCATATGCAAAAGCTGAGCTGTGCTTCTCCTTACAACATTACAAACAATCTTTTAGTAAATGGGGATCTGTCTGCAACTATGTTTACAACCCGATACATCACAGTGCATATGCTTACATCCTCTGTCTCTCATGGACGCTTAACACTGAGTAACTGATTGGTATGTTTGTGAAACCAGTCATGTGAGCAGGTCCGCGGGCTGAATAGTGCTGAGAGGAAAGGAGCCGTAGTCTACTCTATTAGTCCCAAGCAGACCTCGAGTAGACCTGGGTCAAATTTGTATTTTAAATCATTTCACCTAGGCCTACTTTTCTGTGCTTAATTGCTTTGGCATGATGTACCAATTAACTGTATGCAAAAATGCTGACACTCCTGGCATACTCAAACAAACGTTCAAGTAATTAAAGGATTTCAAATAGTATTTCATCCCTGTTTCAGAGAATACCAGCTCAGTGGCCTTGTTTTTTATCTACTATTTTAAATATGTTTTAATTATTCTGCAAAGCACTGTGTGCTACATTTGTTTGTATGAACAGTGCTATAAATAAAGTTGACTTTGACTTTGTGGTTAAAGTGTGAGATTGGGAGGTTGGGTGTTCGACCCCTGGCCGAGTCATACCAAAGACAAAAAAAAAATTACCCAATGCCTCCCTGCTTAGCACTCAGCATCTAGGATTGGATTGGGGGGTAAGTCCCTGCGACATTCTAGCACCATGTCCAGGGGTGTACTTGTACACCAAGCTGCCTCATGATAAGGAATCATGAGATAGTCTCCTGCCCTAAGGTCCACTAAGCTCGAGAAAAATTGGTTCTCAAGTCTACTCACTGATTCAGAAACAACTATAACAGACTAGCATGTTTGTGCTCTGTGAGATTTTGTCCTAATCTTCTGTCTAAAGGCAAGTAGCTGGTGGGCCTATCTGAAAAGTATCTCTTAAGTAACCAATAACGTAAGCCTGCCCATAGTGGCTACCCAGAGAAATGATTCCTGGTTCTTTCACCCAAGATGTGAAAGCATTAACACCACAGGGCGAAGGCCAAAGTCCACAGTGAAAGTGTGGGCTATGTATTTGTAACCGTCATATTCTCGTCTGCGTTGTGTTCAACAGTTCGACCCATGTTAAGGGCTTACCCAGCGCGGGATTCAAACCCACGTTCGACAAGCTCTCCTGCTGCAACGCTGACAGTTAGTTAGCCAATAGGAATGTTCCTCTTTGAGGGACTGTCAGTGCTCTTTTGAGGATTGAGTTTCACCAGCTACTCTTACGTTTCACTTGTTTACACTTACCCCTTTAAACTCACTCATACCACTGGACATCCGGGTCACGGCACCATTATAGTGGTCCTACTCTCATCTGCGTTGTGTTCAACAGTTCGAGAACATCTTAAGAGCTTGCCCAGGGCAGGATTTGAACCGACGGACTGTCAGCGTTCCTTTGAGGAGTAAGTTTCACCAGTTACTCTTACATTTGACTACATATTGCAGACATACCAATTCAAACCACTGAAATGGGATCTCTGGGTGGTAATTTGCAGCGATTAAATCAATTTCAGTTCTAGGGTTTATTTTCATACTGTGCCCCACAGTGTCTTTATTTCTAGCCTATGTATTGATGTCTACGAAAGATTGGGGTGCAGTACAGCTGAACATATCAACTCACTCAACTGTTTTGAACGGGCGTATTCATATTTGTGGCTGTCTGAGACTCAAAACCGACATATTTCTGCGTAAAATTGGACAGAACTAGCCTAATTTAGTGCACCACACAGTCTGCAATAGGATAAATTAGTCTAAATACAATAACATGTAATCAGAGAAATATATGAATTACAGCTGTCTTTTCTGCAGCAGGAGACCAATATTATGTTCATGTTTAAAAGTTTGCTCAAGGTCAGCTCAGAGTCATAGCCTAATGACATTGATGGCTGGCGCTTTATATGAATTAATGTTGAATACAATAAAATATACATAAATTAAATAGCATTTTGGCTAACCACTTAAGTGTGAGTAGTAAGTGAATGAGTGAGGGAAAGAGTATTGAGTAAGTGAGTGTGATGTAACTGGCTGTGTGAGTTGTCGCTATTAACACTAGGCTATGGTTCTGTCCTGCCAGTTTAACGATGGGAGGTCACCTGCCATTTCCTTTCTCAACCTCTGTCTCCTTCTACATTTTGTGTAATCTGTCTCTGGCGTAGGCCAAATTTCCTCTCTTGGCCACTAGATGTCGGTAAAGGTCTTTCCTTCGCTGATATCAATCCCACAATCCTCGCTGGTGTATTCATTTGAATGGCAAAGCTACACTAGCTAGCTAGCAAGCAAAGTAAGAAAGCAAGCAATCTGTAAGTTGACGCTTCAAGCTATATCGACATATCTTTTTGAGGAAACTCAAAGAAACTTCGAAACATGTGACGGTTAGTAAACCAATACTTGGAATAATAAAATGTGCAGCTTTGTCGATATTACCTTGCTAGCTAGCTATCCAGCCATATGTTTCCGGGAAAAAAAATGATAGCACTAGCTAGCTTACCAGCACTAACTAGGCTACCTAGCTGGCTAACGTTATGACTAGCAATGCAGAGGTAACCAAGCTCTAGCTAGGTAGTCTAGCTATAATTTAGTAGCGAAATTAGTTAACGTTAGACAGCTAACTGGCTAGTTAATTGCACATATTGCTCTTTAACTGTCTAGCTAACTGTTATCTAACTAGCTAATATTGCTTCATGTCTATCCGGCTAGCTACGCCAGTCAGCGCTAACGTGAGCCTTAGCTACAGTAGCCAGCGAGCTAGCTAGTTGGCTAGCTACATAATTATAGTCACGCATGTCTACGAGAAAGCTCTTTGGTTAGCTCGATATAACAGCTCGCGACTAGATAACATTGGTTACAAAGATGGAGCAAAGCCACTTGTGCAGAGCTAACTTGAGTGAGCTACACTTGCTAACTTGGGTGTGCCCAGCTAGCTAACGTTATTATGTGGAAATGGCTTGGAATAATGGATTGTTGTGACAAGGCACTGGATGTCTTACTACGATTACTACGAATACTGCTCAAGTGAGCTATAGGTTAATCTATAACTAATACACTTAGACACTAAACTCCCAGCCACAAATCGTGCATTATGTCTTTCAAGTATGCAATGATGAGTATTTTATTAACGTTATATGTTGTTCTCCTTTAAGTTTCCCTACTATGGCCACTAGGAATCATGATGGGCAGAAGAGGAAGTTCCCCAGGCTCAGCCAGACCATGCCTCCTGCCCTATTCAAGCCCAGCCTGCACTCTGCAGAGGAGGAGAACATGAAGGAGGTGGGTGCTTCTACTGAGTCTGGGCTCTTTGTCCTGTATACTGAATGATTGTCTTGTCTTGCCGTGGTGACAGTTGTTTATCAGACACTGTAGGAGTGCTTTTATTGCTTATTCTTTCGTTCTAGGTGGATTTTTTAAATAAGGAAGACATAGATAAAGACAGGTGAGTTTATGAGACTCACGTCCACACGGATCATCATTTAATCCATTCTCTGCATCCCCAGCTAAGATACTGTGAATAATTGGACCACCGAAGCATCTTTCCATACTAATAGTCACCACCACTGTCTACTAACTTCTAAATCCTCAGGTCATGTCATCTCAGATCTTTATCCAGTCTCTGTTCTCACTTCTCTTCATGGCAGATCTACATTGAGTCGGGGTGCAGCACAGAGCTCTGGCAAAGTGAAACGCCTGTCTGTTTGCAAGAGGAAGATTCGCCAAGGGGTTCTGAGCTCAGGGAAACGCCGCAGTACGCCACATGCGAGCCGGGCCTGTGACATGGCAAACAAAGAGAATGAGCTGACCTGCAGCGAGGACGCGCAGGGCGCCACACGCCACAATGACAACTGCGGATTCCCTGTGAATTCTGCAGAAGCCTCTAAGATGGCCGGGCCTGGCTCAAAGTACAGCGATTACTTCGCTGAGGTGAGTTTCCCTCAAAGCAACTTTTAAACTTTGAATGACTTTGAAGGGGTGTAATTTTTGTCTTTTCTGCCAAGTGAATTAATGCATCTTAAAATTACTATTAATGTCTTTACTGTCTGCTCTTTTGCTCTCAACAGCTATCAAAAGACCATGAATCTATGACCCACGTGCTATTCGGAAGGAATCTCCGGCTCAATGTAGCTCTGACACTTTGGCGTCGTAATGCAAGTGAACTAGTGGCATACCTGATCAGGTAATAATGCTTTTTAATATTTTTTGTTCAGTTTTAGCTCTACTGTGTCTTGCCTTAATAGCCTGAACATTTGTTTTATTTCATAGAATTCAAGACAGAGGGGTGCTTCTTGACTGCCTACCTGTTATAACGAAAAAGTGAGTCAGTCGAGATGCTTTAGTCTTGGAGGTGGAAGTAAATACTGCCATGACAACTAAGCATATTATTTTCCCATCCCTTTCACCCCTCTGCAGCCTTCAGGATGAAGCACCATGCATATCACTTGGCTGTTGTGTAGACCTCCTCCCGCAAGTCAAAACTATCCTTGACAGTAAACATGAAGAGTAAGTTTGCCTAGGCTATGTGTAACCAAGCTGAATTGTATCCTCAGTATAAATACCGGCCAACCTCACCATCGAATTGCTAGATTTTCAGTGGCGTAGCTGACTAAAGCGTTGTTTATGAGAGGTGGTCAAGTGTGTCCGTAAGTCAGAGGACCTGAGTTCGAACCCAGCGTGGGCAAAGTGAGGGTAGAAGCAATACTGTTGAGCGACAGTGAAATCCGTTCGATATGGAACTGGAGAAGTGCCACAGGCGGTCTCGTGTTCTCTATGATCTTCCTGGATTCGGATGTAATTTCTAAATTGATTTCCTGTTTCAGACACTTGATCGTGGGTTTACACTGGGTGCTCTCTGTCATCAAGAAGTGGTGGCCAGAACTCGCCACAAATGACAAAAGCCTAAAGGACAGTTGCTCAGAGGAAAAGTATGTGTACTGTATCTGTATATCAACGATTTGGGATTACTTGTCATCATGCCTATCAAAATCCTCTTCATTGGATGTATTATGTTGGTGTTCTTTGTTTGCACTAACTTCATTCCAGGAACCTTCACATCATGAAACAGCAGCTGAAAGAATTGTGGGGGGAGCGAACCCAGCTAAGTTTAGTTCCAGGAACTACAGGGGAGATGGCAAAGGTAGGAGCTGCTGTCTGATTTCATAGTAAATTATTTGCTTCCTATTGGCATGTTTGTCCAGACAGTTATTTAAAGAAAATGAAATGTCCACAGTCTTTGCGCACAGTATACTGCTGTCTCCTGCTTTATTCACTCATCAAATACCCTTTTTTTGGGGGGGGGGGGGGGGGGGGGGGGGTGCATATACATTGTCTTGTCCATATAGCTATCTCGCTACAGTCACCCTGTCTGATCTCCCTTGTTTTTTAATTCACAGGTCATTGAGTCTTATGTATCACAACTATGTTGACCCATCATTGTAGCACTGAGGAGGAAGAAACCACTACTGCCAGACAGAGCTGTGTTTGAACTGTTTCTGGAGCCAGATAAATTGACTTGGACTGGTCTGTGCTCCACTGTGAAAAGCCCTGTCTGTCTGCCTGTTGACCAGATTGATGAACTAGTCAGTTCAGACATTCCCCCATCAGAACTTGAGACCATTATGAAGGGCAAGGGAGCCTTTCTGCACACCAGGCATGACTGCTTCACATTGAAGTGGATCGTCTTTTGAAGGGGCACACAGTCGACCTCCATGAGACTGGGTCCCGGCCGTTTTTTTGATGTGCCAAGCTCTTTCTCACCACAGCACTCTTGCTTTGCCACAGTGTGCAGCTACACCTGTGGATGTAATGAATGCCCTATTTTTGTTTAATATGTGTTTCCTGAATCAAGAACTTGAAACTGCTGCAGTCTTAAGTTATTAGAGCTTCTCTTTTTGCCTGTTCATGAATGACGTTTGACTGTAACATGTAAATACAGTGATTCTTTTAATCATCTTTAAAATAAATTTGGTAAAATCTGTCCGGAAAGATTGCTTTTTTTTGTAGAGAGGTGTGGAGACTGTTTGCCTAGACTTTCAACTGCAGAACGTGTAGATAAAGGATTCTGCACAAGCATTTGGAAAAGTATTTATTTTGTTAAAACAATGTTACCCCTACGGATGAGACCTTTGCCACCAATCAGGTAGTATTAGTACGAAATTCGATAATGGCCTATTAAATAATTGAATAATTCAATGTTCAAAGCTTTACACGTCATGTAGGCCTTTGACTCTACCTAGCACGGTTTTTATGGCGTGTGTTATTTATTTAAAAAAAATCTTTCTTTTTTTTGTTTTCGCAATAAAGTTTTTGGAAGCATGTGACGTCACATTTCCGGGCGGAGAGACAGCTGATGCGAGCGTCGGCTGCTACTTGGGGGACCTAAGCCTCTGATATTATAAATATTAACGAATAGAAACGGTTTTAGGTTATCCGCAGATATGTTACTTTGGGGGAGAATATCTGAATTGTGGCTGCTCTTGCAGAGTATGTTTGTTTTAGCGTGGTGTTTCAATGACATCGAAACGGGGCCTGCGAGTGTATCTGTTCAGGCGAACGGGGATCGCTTCAAAATCGAGGGTCGGGCAATAGTTCCTGGGTTGAAAACGCAAGACTGGATTTCGACAGCCAAAGTTCTTGTGGAGGGTGATGAGTATGTTGGCTTTCTGAGGTAAGATTAAGACGGTAAAAGACGCAGTTAGTTTGTTTTGATGTCAAGCCTAGTGGTTCAGGATGTTGTGCTAACTAGGGTGACGTTAGCACTAGCTAGCAGGCCTCGTGCGGCATCGGCTGTCACAGACTGCCGTCTCCAGCAGCTACGAACTCAGACTAGGCTTATAGAAGCCATGTCCAGCAGTGTTCACGTTTAAATACCCTAGTTTGCACTTTGCCGTGTCGACACTTTGTAGGACTTTGTTAGCTGGGCTGGCTAACAGTTAGCTTGTTTACTGGCTAGTTATGCCACTAGCTAGCTACCTGGCTACGTCAATGCACATATGGTTGTATTGGTGCCCATCATTTATATTTTCTATCAACGTTATTTGAATGAATATTGCTAGGTAGACTTGCTTGCCTGGTCTGATGATGTTCCTGGCCCCTTTCAGCATTTTTCTTCATGCGAGTCCAGGTCCACATCCTACTAGCTAGGTTCTGATCACTGTACTAATACTTGTGTGATTTCTCTTGTGACCTTGCTCACCTTAGTGATCTGTGTCTGTGTCGCTGTTTGTTTCCACAGAACCGATGGAAGCTTCGCTGTGAACGATGTCCCGTCAGGATCTTATGTTGTGGAAGTCATATCACCTGCATATAAATTTGAGTCAGTCCGAGTAGACATCACATCCAAAGGAAAAATGAGGTAATTCATGTACAGAAGGTTTTGAATAAAATGCCAGATTGTTTTTTTTTGTCTGAGGCACGCTGAACTGCAAAGCTACACCTGTCTTTGTTCTTGTTCATGACTAATTATTGGATCTACTCGCAGGGCGCGTCTTGTGAACTACATCAAGACGTCTGAGGTGATCCGCCAGCCTTACCCTCTCCAGATCAGGTCCTCTGGCCCGCACACCTACTTCATGAAGAGGGAGACCTGGGGCTGGACTGACTTCCTCATGAACCCCATGGTAAAGTAGATACAGCGATCACTACTGACCACATACCACCATTCTCCCTGACCCTGTGTGTTTTTTAAGATATGCAGCAGGAGAAGTGGGCACATCAATGTGATGTGGATCAGAGAGGACGACGCATTAATACTCTCTCCTTGTTCCTTCAGGTAATGATGATGGTACTTCCTCTGCTGATCATAGTCCTGCTGCCCAAGGTGGTCAACACCAACGATCCTGAGATGAGAAAGGTAAACTGGACCCTGAATACCCTCACCTGTCACCTTCTCCACAGAGAGAGAATGAGAACCTGTTACTTGTATACCGCAATGCCTTCCCCGGTGTTAACAGCCACCAACCCAGGTCTTACTTGTGAAAGAAGTCCTTTGACCCACAGCGGAGCTCGTTTAGTTATTTCCTGTTGTGTTCCCGGAACCCGCTGGTGATTTGCTGTCATCCGTGTCCCCTCAACAGGAAATGGAGCAGTCCATGAACATGCTGAACCCCAACCCCGAGCTGCCGGACGTGTCCGAGTTCATGACCAAGCTCTTCTCCGGCTCCAAGGGCTCTGGGAAGCCGGGGGGCGGCAGCAAGAGTGGCAGCAGGCCTGCGGTCAAGAGGAAGTAGTACCGAACGCCTGCCCCTCCCTGACCTGTCCTCCAACAACCATGGGTCTGATCCTGCCAGGATTTTTAAGAGTTGTCTGTTGTACAGTTTTCTTTTCTTTTTTCTTTTTTTTGAAGGTGTCATTTTTTCCCCCCAAAGTCTGGCAGAGTGACTGAGCAAAGGTTAGGTTTTTTGTGTTTTTGTTTTTTTTGCACTGCACTGTTATTACCCTTCAACTCAACGCGAGAGATTTTACTCTTTATTTGATGTTTGTACCTGTGACTTACTCTGGTATGCCTGCCTAGTCCTTCATACTGTACGCCTCTCATTCACTCACCATCTCCATGAATGCCTAGCTGACTGTCACTAGCCCTCAGGGGGGTAATCCTACTTACTGCTGCTGCATTTCACAAATGTGTGTTCTAATTCCAATACTTGAATGAGAGCTTATCAACTATTCAGCTATTCCCTTTTTTGAGTTGGTTAACGCGACTGTGAATGAAAAATAAAATGGATTGAATTTTAATTATAATGAAAAAAAACAGACTTATTTAAATGCCAAGATGAATAAATTGTGATAAGAGCGTACACCATGTCTAAATTTTGTGTCCTTGGCTTTAGTGGATTTAGCTAATGGTTTAATTATGGTAATAATTAAAGCATTAAAGGCATTTCTTGTTCAATATTAAATGTATTGATCATGTCCCACTTCAAAGCACATATCCTGAAGAGGTTAGCTGTACGGAGGTAGGTATGGTAGGCCTACTTCATTAATCCCAGAGGGAAATGTTACACCATTGACATTCAAGGGACATCAAATATGATTAAGAAACCAAAGTACAATAGGTGCAAGTATAAATATAATATACAATACAATATACAGAAATGCAATACTGTACAATCATGCTACAGAAATAAGTGTTTAACAAAGGTAGGCTAAATAGATTCCTAAGGATGTACAGGTGTCCATTGTGCAAACAAAGATGTGCCAAGATTTGAATGGGATTGTCTTCCTCAGCTGTGGCTGTAAATCTGAGCAGCAGAGGGTTCCCCTTGTGACAAACTATGGTTAAACTACTGTGTTATATTATCATCAATGGTTTCTGTAGGCCAAACTTGCTATAGGTGAATGTATAAAATATACACAATTGTTCAAGCTTTAGATGCAAATATACGTTACCCTCACACACACACACACACACATATGTAGCTTATAGCGGACAATGAGCGCTGACATGGAAACTTCCAAAGCACTCCACATATTTATAGAGCTGACATTATCTGAGGAACTGTTGGCAAGGACCCATGCCCAAACTCTACAGGTTCGTCAGCACATTGTAACCCCCCCCTCTCTCTCTCTCTCTGTCACACACACACACAAGATTCAAGATTTCCTTTATTGTCTTTGTAACATTGCTGGTACAACGAAATTAAAACTCACACCTAACGGGGCTCCAATAATATACTAGAAAAGTAGATAAATAGTCTAATTCTGTAGCGTCTTCCTGACGACAGGATGTTAAACAGGTGATGACCGGGGGGGGTTCCTTGACGATGCTGGTGGCTTTCCGTAGGCAGCGGGAGGTGTAGATGTCCTCGATGGCAGGGAGAGTGTTGGTAATCTTCTGGGCTGAGTTGACGACTCGCTGCAGAGCCTTCTTCTCAGCCGCAGAGCACACACACACACACACACACACACACACACACACACACACACACACACACACACACACATACATACATACATACATACATACATACATACATACATACATACATACATACAGAAAAGCACGTAGGCTAGTAAGGCTACACACACACACTTGTGTGGCAGCACTGCAACTGTAGGCTGCAGTGAGGGCCATCGCTTCCCAGATAGCAAGCGGATCTGGGCCATATACAGGCCAGATCTGGCCCTTGTGGCTTAGGTCCAGCCCATATATGGCCCAGAATTATTACCATCCGCTTGCTATCTGGGTTTAAACTCACATCAAAGTTAATAGCAATATGCAGGTATGAATTGGTTTTATACTGTAATTCATTATGACAGCTTGTTGTGTGTCTGCCCTGCTGCAGCTCAGCGCCCAGCGCAAGCAGCGCTCAATAGGATAATCACCGTACAATCAGCAGCCGTTTAGAGCGGACAGCACTGTACCGCGGCAGAGCAAACGCCCCCATGCCTCACCTGACATCTCTCGCCTTGTCGTCATGATTTACTGTGAGCGATGCACTTTGATATGAAAAAATCCCTACCGCGATTCTTGATTAACGTGCCTATCAACGTGCTGTCTGTCGCCTGCCAGCAGCTGTTCAGCCAGGCATTTGGCACATCACACACTACAGTAGGCCTGCCGACTACGTCTACATAGTGGCAAAGGACAGAGAACTGAGAATACAGTGCACTGGCAGAACCTGATTTCCTTTCTGAGCAGGTATGGACAGAGTGTTGTGTATTGTAATGTAAAAAGCCTGTCAGAGACCACATGCTTGTTTATACAGATGCTCAGAGTCAACAACAGGTGTTGAAAGTATCTTGCAGGGGACATGAGTTGCTTGCCATAAAATGTAATAAATATACTGTACAGGTATTAGTTGTCAACAAAAATAGCTGCACTAAAATATCCCTCACAGCCATGGCTTATTTCCATCTTTTCAATTGACTGAAACCCACAGATTTCCTCACAGTCTGTAACGGCAATAAAGTCTGCAAAGTAAACAAACTAGTCTCTGAAGTGATGAATGTTGAGAAAGCATTTGTTGGTAACAGCTGCCACGCTGACCATCACTGCTAGAGGGTTGAGTTGACCAGGCCAGGCAGGCAGCTGTCACAGACACAAACAGACAACCCCTGTTCTTCCTACAGTACGTGCCCTTATAAGGATGAATGTCCCCCAAATGCACGGCCCATTCTTATCCTGATAAAGACCTGGAGATGGAGACTCACACTTCACATAACAGATTTCTCTCTGTGTGCTGAAACTATCTATCATATAACTACATATATAAACCAATGTGTAACCACAGAAGAACCCTCTGAAAAAGGAACCCTACGGTTCCAGATAAAAGTATTTTCAGCTCCGTGAGGTGCTCTTTAGAACCATAAATGAAGATATAGAATCTTACGACCTGAGAAGGATTCTATAAGGAATCTTTATTTTTCAGATTTTTTTCTATTGTTCCAAATGGTTCTATATAGAACCCTTTTAGTGGCCTAGTCAGGTCAAAATAGATTAATTATGTGGCACATATTTGAGGGCATTTAACTTCAAATAGAGCATTTGAAGTTAAATGCTGCTAGAATCATCCGACCAACACCATTCTACTGTCCCTGCTTGCTTGACTGTTGTTATAGCTGTCCTGGGGAATCCTGACGGATTGTGGGTGTCCGCCATCTATCTCTCCTGCTGCTGCTGCTGCTGTGAAAAACGTCTAAATATAGAGGCCTCCCCACAGCCAGTGGGACTACACCGAGTTCAGAAATGCTCACACATAATCCACATGTGGCACATCCTGATGGAACACAGGTTCACGGAATGCCTCCAATACCTTTTCGCTTGAAGTCACGCTCCCAAAATGGGACTTACGCGCGAACACACACACACAAACACACATACACACACCTCCCGCTGAGATGATCAAACAGGTGGGCGTGGATAGACACAGATCCTTGTCCTGTGTGATTTTTTGTTTTTTTCATAAAGCATGTCATGTATTTTCTAACAATGCTACTGAACTGACCGGGCACTTCCCCAAATTGTGTGTCACTGATATTATTCATCTAGAGGAAACTGCACTGTATCAGTTCCCTTGTTCTGTAAATGCTGTGAATAGAATGTGAAAAGTAGGTTAGCAAGTCCCTTTGAGGTACAGTAGATCACAGAGATCATAGCTACAAATGGGGTGTTTCAAAATGTTGACGGGGAGGCCCTTGCTTTCGCATTGGGTCTTTAAGGCTTGGACTCTATATAGAAAACAGGCTTCTGTTTCCTGATAGGGCACCTACAGGACAGGAGCCTATGGGGGGGGGACAGAGAGAGGTGACGAATAAGGAGCTACGGGAGCAGACTCTCCCCCCTGGATCTGCAGCGATGTGCAGTCAGTGACACCTGTTACTCAGCATGACCCTAAAAGGAGAGAGCGGAGCCAATCAGAGCGCCGGCTTCGGCCGGTGCCGCCACAGGCTGTCCCCAAGATCTGTCGAGCGGAGGAGGGTCTGGACACCGACCCCTGGCCCTCTCCCTCCCCTGCTCCCCCGCCTTCCCGAACCCCGCCCCCACCCCCCATCCCGACCTGCACCCGCCCCCCTCCTCTCGACCCCCCCACGCAGCCTCTCAGCTGTCTGGCATGTCCCCTCTCCCTCGCACATGCCACAGCCCTGGCAAAATGACATCGGCACTATTTCACAGGCTGCACCGAGTGCCCCTCAAACGACTCCTTAACTACCCCCCCACCCCCAAATAATAATCCACAGTAGAGTTCCACCCCTCTGGTCCTCATTCCCAGCCCCCTTTCACAGCTTTGTCATATTAGCGCGACTTTCGAGGCAATGGAGGACAGTTGAACTGAATGGAGGAGTGATGCCCAGTCACCAAGCCTACATTCTAACGACTCTGCAATCTTTTATATGGTCTGGTTAGGGTTAGGGTTAAGGTTAGGCTCGCAGGCAGCAGAGTTCAAACCTGATTGCCTCGGAACACTGTTGATTCTGTGGGTGTTTAAGCCAATAAGGGTGAGGAAGGGTGACTTGTTTATGCATTCATTAATATGTAAACAAACCAGACTGATAAAAGTACATTCTTTTTGTCAATCACTCCCATATACCCACTTAAAGTATGGTACAGAAGTTAACCTCAAGTTAACCAAACGGGCCCTGCCAAAATCCTTTAGCGATGCATCTGCCTTTCTAAGAACTCTCTGTGTCCCTGTCGACACTTCCTGTATCATTCAAATCAATAATCAGACAGACAGGAGCTCTTTTCACATGCCAGATTTCAGACCATTACCACCCCCCCCCCTCAAATAACCAAGCATACATAACACCATAATGGAAAACCTTTTAACAATAATCCACCCTCCACTCTTTGCTGCCAATCCTTATTTTTGTCCAGGGGCGGGGCTGCCATCTCCTAGGAAACATCAAGCCATTTTAGTGGCGTCCCGACCCTTCACAGAGGCCCTGACACAGGATACACTTACTTGTGAACCATGTTTTTAGCAGCTCTTATTTGGGCTTGTGTGAACTCCTGAGCCCGCCCCCAGCCCCCAGCCCCAGAACAGAGGGGCATATTTAAGGAGCACCTCGCACCCTCAGCCCTTTGTCCCAGTGGAAACTCCAGTCTTGCGGTTCAACTTGGTGAGTGACTATACCTCTGTCACAGCTGCTGCCTGTGACTGCTTCTCTTTGGACTACTTCAGGCAGAGGAGAGAGAGGGAACAGACAGGATGGCTAGACGTTTTTTTGGTTTTAGGATCCAAACTTTTGTCAGCTACTGAGGGAACATCAAGTCACTGCATAGACATTTTACAAGCGAGAGAACAGAATCTATATCCGATAGCCTGGAGTGACCTGTTTGATAAATTCTAATAGGCCAGTTAATTTTGAAAACTTGCCATGGAGGCTTATTACCTCAGTTGTCGGTCCAGATACAGTTTGTAATCGTGGAGAGGGAGGGAGAGAGGGGAAGGAGAGAGGGGAGGAAGAACAGAGGGAACAGGGGGATCAGTTGGGGGACGGCGTGGGCTCGTGTGACTGACTGACAGCTCTTCCTGGTGGCACATGTGTAATCTGAGGATTAGATGAAGGGACAGGGCACGCGTTTTGGAGCGCCAGGCCAGGCCTGCGGCTCTCATCAGCCCCGAGCTGACCAAGCAGGCTGGGCTTAACGAAGGGGGCTGCAGGAGGCTGGAGGAATAGAGTGGTAGTGGAGCTGGTGATGGGGGGGCTGGAAGGACTACAGAGGCTGAAGGACAGGGAGACTTGGGAGGCTGGGGGGGGGGGGGGGGGGGGGGTAGATGTGTACGAGACCCTGAGTGAGACTTTGGAAGGTTGGATGGACGGGGGGAACCGGAGGGACTAGGGAAGCTGTGAGGTACTGAAGGACAGCAGCACATGCTCAGGCTCCGCACACAGGAACTACTATACGCTGACAGCTGAGGAGGGACACCGGTCTCCGCTGTCACTTGTCAACCGACCAGTTCCTGGCTTCAGCTGTGAAATAGAACAGATAGAAGTGGGGGGTGGAAGATGGGCGGGGGAGGGGGGGGGGGGGTGTAGGGGTAGGGTTCCACGAGGCTGCCGCTTGGAATGACAAGGGCCAGGGCTTAAAATAGAGCAGTGGAGTGAGGGGCTGTGCTATGCCCCTTTTTGGCTTTACAGGGGAGCGCTGAGAGACAGACAAGGAAGATAGGATAGCTGGGTTAGGTTATATGGAGAAAAAAAGCCTCGGAAAAATCACTAGAATTCACCTAATCGGACCTCAATATCATTGTATTGGCCTAATATCTATAATTCAATAACTAATGACATCTAGAATAAGAGTAGGCCAAGTTGTCTAATTTGATAGTCAGCCACAAGGGAAAGATGTGAGATGAGATGTGTCAGTTGGTAGGCTACAACAGTATCTGCCACGGGTAGATCAAGTGACTGGTGATTGTGTGTATGCCCACCCAGCCGGCAGACGCGTTTCATGCCATAGATATAGATAACAGGTTAGAATAACCGTGTGGCTATTTTTTGCCGCGTAAAAACGCAAATGCCGGGTGTCGCTTACCGGTGTCGCTCTCCTCCTCCTCCTTCTGCAGAAGGCCATCCCAAACAAGACCAATCATGTGCGACGAAGACGAGACTACCGCCCTCGTGTGCGACAACGGCTCTGGCCTTGTCAAGGCTGGGTTCGCCGGTGATGACGCTCCCCGTGCTGTGTTCCCATCCATCGTCGGCCGCCCTCGTCACCAGGTGCGCTACTTTTACAAATTACGGCGGTTTTATTTACCCAGTTCATGATGTAAACCTATGACAATAATAGTCTATTGAGCACGCAGACCAATGCGTAACTATGCGTAACATTGGCGTGCACTTTACAGTAGTCCTCGTTTGTGCGTAATTGCGATGCCTGACCAGCGTTTGCTCTCTGCAGGGTGTGATGGTGGGTATGGGTCAGAAGGACAGCTACGTAGGAGACGAGGCTCAGAGCAAGAGGGGTATCCTGACTCTGAAATACCCCATCGAGCATGGCATCATCACCAACTGGGACGATATGGAGAAGGTGGGTAGTCTAGCAGAGGAAACGATAGGCTATGATGCTAAACATGATGTCTAAATGCCTGCTAATATTAGATGATAAAAAGGAACCAAAGACTCTCTTAACACACTCACATACACACACACACGCGTGCACACACACACACACGCTCACACACACACACACACACACACACAGACACACACACACACACACACACAAACACACACACACACACACCAGCCTATAATCTACTCTATGTACAGTCACACTAATAATAATACAGATAAATCATGTCAGAGAATTATCAAGAGATCCAGGCAGCACTCTCACTTTGGGGTGTGGTTATCAGATCACGAGCATATGTGGGACATACCTGACATCCTCTAACCACCCCTCCCTTCTCTCCTCCCTGGTCAGATCTGGCACCACACCTTCTACAATGAGCTGCGTGTGGCCCCTGAGGAGCACCCCACCCTGCTCACTGAGGCCCCCCTGAACCCCAAGGCCAACAGGGAGAAGATGACCCAGGTGAGCCTCCCTTACCTCAGCACCTAACTGCTATTGATGACTGTACCGAGTGACACGCCGGCCCATATAGAACTATGTACTCAGTGTCGAAGTACCCTATTGTCAGTGTTGTGCTGTACGTTATTGATTGAATCGATGTATATTGGAGAATGTGGCGATGTTGACACTACGCTTTGCTCTCCGGAGGGCTGTTAATGTTGTCATGTCTAAAATGGCTGCCACGTCCTCTCTCTCCAGATCATGTTTGAGACCTTCAACGTCCCCGCCATGTATGTCGCCATCCAGGCTGTGCTGTCCCTGTACGCTTCCGGCCGTACCACCGGTGAGGCTCCGCGGCTCTTAGGCTCTGCCGACATTACTAAGCATAATATAATAATAATATAAATAACATGCTACAATAGTCAAAAATCTATTGTTACCTCAAAACTATGACTTGTTTTTAACCCAGCACACAGCTGATGCGTATTATATATCTCTTAAAAAATCTATTGAAAACATGTTTTGGTTAGCAAGATTTTGTGTTGCTTTGAGACACAAGTGAATAAGCCCAGTCTAGTCTGTTTTACAGCACAATGTTTGTCCCATGTGACCTTCCAGAGCTGTTAGGGGTTCACCTGCTGACCAGCCCTGTTCTCGCTCTGCAGGTATTGTGCTGGACTCTGGTGATGGTGTGACACACAACGTCCCCATCTATGAGGGTTATGCTCTTCCCCACGCCATCATGCGTCTGGATCTGGCCGGTCGCGACCTGACCGACTACCTGATGAAGATCCTGACTGAGCGTGGCTACTCCTTCGTGACCACTGGTGAGAAGATGGGAGACTTAGCTATAGGCCTTCTGTAGGCTTCATAGCCTACTTAATTCAGAGACCAGAAGGGAGAACACAGATCATTAACATCTACTTTGTCTAGTTAATCTTAGAAGCAGGCCTACGATTGTAGTTTTCTAAAGGCCTGTTAAAGAATTCACCAGCTGTGATGTAGGTCGAGAGATCTGCATCTGGTGTTAGATGCTCTAGTCTAACTGTTAGAGTTCAGACAGAGACGATGTCCAGTTTGGACTTCTTATAATTGACTGTGAATGTGCCCCCCACTACAGCTGAGCGTGAGATCGTGCGTGACATCAAGGAGAAGCTGTGCTATGTGGCTCTGGACTTCGAGAACGAGATGGCCACCGCCGCCTCCTCCTCCTCTCTGGAGAAGAGCTACGAGCTTCCCGACGGCCAGGTCATCACCATTGGCAACGAGCGTTTCCGCTGCCCCGAGACCCTCTTCCAGCCTTCCTTCATTGGTGCGTCTACCTCACCCCAAATTTGAATCCGTATATGTGTCAATACCTGTTGCTTTACTGCCCCCTAGTGACCAAGTGTTTAGGCTTCAGTGTGTAGGCTATTTTATAGACTGAGATGTTTACAGTGAGTCCACTTAGCCGGCTGTTGCGCATCCAAGTGACTTTGGTCCTCTCATCTACACAGGTATGGAGTCTGCCGGTATCCATGAGACCGCATACAATAGCATCATGAAGTGCGACATTGATATCCGTAAGGACCTGTACGCCAACAATGTGCTGTCCGGTGGTACCACCATGTACCCTGGTATCGCTGACCGTATGCAGAAGGAGATCACCGCTCTGGCCCCCAGCACCATGAAGATCAAGGTGAGCAGCACCAGAACGTCGCAACACAACAGTGTTGATGAATTAAGCGCCGCACATTAGGCCTACATCTTATCGCACAAGCATCCGTACAGTACAGCCTAACACACACACAAATTTGTACAGCGTGTATTTTGCGTCAGTTCCACAGCTGTCCTCTGTGAAGCTAACCACATCTCCTCTCTTCCTCCTCTGCAGATCATTGCTCCCCCCGAGCGTAAGTACTCCGTCTGGATCGGTGGCTCCATCCTGGCTTCTCTGTCCACCTTCCAGCAGATGTGGATCAGCAAGCAGGAGTACGACGAGGCAGGCCCCTCCATTGTCCACAGGAAGTGCTTCTAAACCCACCGCCCCGGCGCCCCCACTCCAACTACATCCACCCTCCTGTCTGCATTTGTACTGTGCCGTTTACTGTATATACATGTACTGTTGTAATAAAAATAGTTGCCTGTAACAGTAAACAAGGAGTTTTCTAGTGTCTGTGGTTGGTTTTTGAGGAAGGGCCTAGTTTTTTGGGAAAATGACATTATTGCAACGTCTTTACTACAGGGTACTTACGGTCCGGAGGGGGATGGGAGGGGGACCTGAATGGTTGGCTGTGTCTGTCAAGGCTGCCGGTTCACCTTGATTTTCCATATAACTATTTTAGCAGCACGCAATCAAACGGCGGATTTGTCTAAATGTACCGATGGTACGTCAATTAGGGACTGCCTGATGTGTGTTAACATCAGCTTAGCTAATGGTACGGTACAGCTTAGCTAAATTATACCCTTTTATGCAAACACTCTAGGATCTCCATGGGAATGGTGACACCGAATAATACTACTGGAGATGTCACCCTGTTATAAATGAGGTTAGCACAGCCAGGGGTTTAGCATGTGAAAGGTTGAGGGAGGTAGAGTGAAAATGTAAAACAAAGGACAAGGCTGAGGATAACAATTTCTATGACACCTGATACAGAGAGACCATCATTTCACTGATCATTCCGGTATTGAGCTAGCTGCAGTTTTTATGCAGGCTCTCACTGGGCTACAATGGAAGTCAATGGGGCATAGGTAAATGTGTTGGAAAAACAATGATAAAGTGTTTTTCCGAGACAGGAAGAACAGGGTGTAATCATACGCGCAGTTTGACTTTTTGATCAGGGGGGGCAGTCAGTCCCCGCCCCCCCCCCCCCTCATCAAAAAGGGATTGTAATAGCGGTAAAAATAAGTGCCCTGCACGGACATTGGAATGCGCATTTTCTGTTACAACTGCATGATTGACCCACAACATTTCAAAACACAGTGCTTATTCTTTCCAATATCCACGTTTCGTTCAACTGCGCCTCCGCTGCGCCGTCCATTAGCACAAAAATGAATAATGAATAATAAATAAAATCAATAAAGCCTAGGCCTACTTCAAACAATATTTTCCAATAAATTCTTCCAAAAACTAAAACAGAATGTATGCTACGCCTTTCATGCTTCAATGTCGCGATGGGTCATTATATTAGAATCCAGCAATTGCCTCTTCACATATAGCCTATCTGCATTTATATCAAAGAATAATACTGCGTGCATAATCAATTTGACAACTGGACAATGGATACGTTGCACAGCAAATATATGCAGTATTCAACAGTTCGTTCATGGCTAGCAATGGTATATGGGGTTGGATCTGTTTCAATACTTGTCAATATACACCACGTTTCACAAATGTTTTTTGGTGATTCACAAATGCATTTGTGTGGTTCACAAATAAATTCTTGTTTCACAAATGTATTTTTGTGGTTCACTGTTACGCCCCCACAAGGTGGCTCAGGGAGGAAGGGCGCAACATAAGGCAACAGATAGCAGGTGAGGGTGCAGAAACACAAAACTCAGAAACCAATAATAAATCAAGAAGGTTTATTAATATTATGTAATCAGCAACACAGGGATCAAGGAGAACTATCAGTGGCACCAAAGAAAATACAAAAAGAAATAATAACCCCACCCCCCTTGGCAGGTGCACCCCTAAGTACAGTGGGTGGTGCTCACTCTAACCTATAGGGTTGTAACAACAGGTAAACCTACGTGATGCTAAGATGTAGACCCCAGGGTATCTTCCTATTCTCACTTGTCCCTGTGTGCAAAAACAAGAGATTTAACAAACATAACACAACTAAAGTAGGCTGACAACTAAGGTAAATGGACAAGAAAATACAGAAGCTTCACATGTAACATAACTAAAGGACAAACATCAAACAGAATCAAAACAAACCAGAGCTATGCCACAGCTCTCCAACTAAACACAAACCAACCCAGCTCTCAAAAGGGAGAGAGAGAACTGAAGGAAAAGGGGACTATATATAGGGCGTGGGACTGGCTGATTGGAGATATGGAACAGGTGGTGAATGATAATTGGTGAACCAGGCGCGCGCATCTGAGAAGTAGGAGAAGTGAAACAGAAGGGGGAGACAAAAACAACACAAAACAGAACCAAACACAGTAGGCCTACATCCATACAACATACATAAACCACACACGTAACACTCCCCCCCATAAAGAGTCAGCCCACGGCTGACGATACCTCAAACCATCCCAACGAAACCACAATAAACCCCTTCAACACCCACCAACAAGCTACCCACGAGAAAGGGCGTCAGCCAAAATATTCTCAGTGCCTTTCTTGTGGCAGATCACCAAATTATAACTCTGAATGATCAGAGACCACCGCATTTATCGCTGGTTGTGGTTGTACATGCGGTGTAGGAACACCAGGGGGTTGTGGTCTGTGTAGACAACCACAGGCTCCACACTAGACCCCACATAGACTTTGGAGGGCAAGCAGTAAGGCCAAAGTCTCTTGTTCTATAGTAGAGTATCGCATCTGACTACTATTAAACTTCTTAGAGAAGTATCCTACTGGATGGACCAAATCCTCAGCATCCATTTGAGTCAGAACCGCCCCAGCACCCATACAACTCGCGTCAACCTCAATTGAAAAAGGAGTACTAAAATCAGGAGCACTAAGGACTGGTGCACTGCACAATAGGGCTTTACAGCTTTCAAAGGCTGTCTGACACTAATCCGACCAAACAAACGACACCAAGGGACTGATCAGGTCAGTCAGAGGGGCTGCCACTGAGGAAAAGTTCCTACAGAACCCTCTGTAATAACCCGTCATCCCGAGGAAACGGCGTAACTCTCGCCGTGTGGTCGGCACTGGGAAAGATGCTATGGCCTCTACCTTAGCCTCAAGGGGGCGCACTTTGCCACCGCCCACCTGTTTGCCTAGGTAGGTCACAGTTGCTTTTCCAAATTCACATTTGAACTCTGGTGTGCCAGATGATTCTCCAATAAATATGAGACTTCCTGCCTCATCACTGATCTCTTCACTGCATTCACTCTATAGGGATGCTGCTTAATTGGTCGCGCACCACCCACATCTATGTCATGTTGCAGAACTGTAGTGCGGTTTGGGACATCTCCAAACAGACAAGGAAAAGCATGAATGAGCTCCACCATGTCAACCTCCTGCTCTTTGCTCAAATGTGGCATCAAGGAAGGAAGGTCCAACAACACCTCAGAGTTCGATAATCGAGGAGTTTGTTGCTGGACCGTACGTCCACTCAGACCATCCTCATCACTCACTGTGAGCGTTGAAGAGCTAGGACACACAACAACTGGCACCGCAGCACCCACAGCGGCCACGGAGGTCACACTGTGGCTCTCAGGCTGGATGTCTCCTCTAGGATGGTAACGTTTTAACATGTTTATGTGACATACTCGAGTTTTTCTCCTCCTATCAGGAGTCCGGACAACATAGTCAGTATCATTCAACCTCCTCTCGATGGAGTAAGGACCAGAAAAACGAGCACACATAGAAGAACCAGGGACAGGCAGCAAAACTAAAACCAAGTCATCCGACTGGAAAGAACGCTGAAGTGCATGTTTATCAAACTGCCGTTTCATAGAGCTCTGAGCAGCAGAGAGACTCTCCTTAGCGACACTCCAAGCCTCATGCAGCCGCTCTTTAAACCTGCTCATATAGGACAACACATTTCGCTGAATGTGTGGAGTCTCTCCCATAAGCTGATCTTTTAGCACTTTCAAAGGGCCTCTTACTGCATGCCCAAACACCAGCTCAGCTGGGCTAAAACCCAGTGATTCTTGGACCGTTTCTCGAACTGCGAATAGAGCTAGCGGAACGCCCTCGTCCCAGTCTCTACCGCTCTCCATGCAGTACTTGCGCAAAACAGACTTGAAAGTCTGATGCCACCTTTCGAGAGCCCCCTGAGACTCCGGGTGGTAGGCACTTGAGATTCTGTGAGAGATAGACAGCGATGTTAACACCTGTTTGAATATACCTGAAAGGAAATTAGTACCTTGATCAGTTTGTACTATCTTAGGGAGTCCGAATGTGGAAAAGAACTTGATCAGGGCTCTTACCACAGACTGAGAAGTTATTTTCCTTAGAGGGATAGCCTCAGGGTACCGTGTAGCTACACACATCATCGTTAACAGGAACTGGTTGCCTGATTTGGTCTTAGGCAGAGGACCAACACAATCCACAAGTACATGTTCAAACGGCTCCCCCATAGCCGGGATCGGGTGAAGAGGGGCAGGTTTAATAACCTGATTGGGCTTCCGTGACTTGACATGCATGGCACGTCCGACAGAAACTGGCTACATCTCTCTTTAACCCAGGCCAGAAGAAATGCTTTCAAACTCGGTCATAGGTTTTTGTGACCCCTAGATGTCCCGACCAGAGATGATCATGAGCCAGAGATAAAACAGACTGCCGATATGGGGTAGGCACGACAATCTGAACTACATAACTCCACTCATTCTCAAAATCAATGCGGGATTTCCACCTCCGCATCAGGAGGCCATCTTCCACAGAATAAGCTACTTCCTTGTTTCTAGCCATTTCTGGAGCAAGAGCAGCAGCAAAACATCTGGCTAGACTAGAATCCTCATTCTGAGCAACAATAAGACTACTACGAGTCATGGGACGTTGAGTTGTCTCAGAGATAAGATTATCACACTGAAGTAGCTGGTCACTCGTCTCATCAGTAGGCTGAATAGACCCAGGTGGGGAAGCAGGCGTATCAGACAACTCAGTCGCGAACATGGTCTCGGACAGGTCCACTACCTCACCCAAACTACGTGCTTGAGCACGGGTGACTGCACAAACTGAAAACACTTCAGGGAACTTCTGAGCCAAGACATCAGGCAACAAAATCTCAGGGTGTTCTAAAACCTCTAAAACCGGCATAACTCTGCCACCAGCGATGTCATTCCCTAATAGAAAAGTAACACCTCTCACAGGTAAAGACGGGCACACACACACTTTAAACACTCCCTTAGCAATACCGCAGCTTAAATGGATCTGATGGAGAGGCACAGACACGAAACCCATCTCGATGCCTTGCACCAAAACACGGGAGCCACTTGACGATTCATCAGAAAAAGGTAACACATCTGACAATATAAAAGACTGTGCTGCTCCTGTATCTCTTAGTATGCGTACAGGACACTGGTCCAACTCACTGCCACTGAGAGAAACCAGGCCATCCAACATAAATGGTGCATAACAGGGTTCTAGAGCGTTACACACCTCCGGGGCCATTGACACTGGAGCCGTCAATGTCTGGACTAAACCAACCTCCTTTGGTCGCTTAGTTGGCTGTGACAGCTTGCGTTTTAACATAACACAGTCATTCTTAATGTGCCCCGTTTGATGGCAGTAATAGCACTCCCGTTCCTCATTGGAGCATGGAGCCAAAGGGCGGGGCGGACTAGACTGTGTTTTAGCGGGAGCCAGAGCAGAGGAAGTAAAAATCTTACTCTCGTTTCGGGGCGCACCAAAGGTCTGCTTGTGGGTTAGTATGAACTCATCAGCAAGCACAGCAGCCTGGGCTAACGTCCCAACCTTTTGTTAGATAAGTGGCCAAACGGTCAGACAGACTATTCTTAAACTCTTCGAGTAGTATCAACTCAGACAGATAATTAAAATCAGTCACAGTCACGTTACATGCTTTACACCATCGATTAAAAAGACTCTCTTTCTCACGGGCGAATTCCACAAAGGTTCTGCCCGGCAACTTTTTGTAAGCACGGAACTTCTGTCTATATGCCTCTGGCACTAGTTCATAGGCTCGAAGCACAGCTGTTTTAATAGTCTCATAAGACAAGCTATCTTCTAGAGAGAGAGCGGATAAAATCTCCTGGGCCTTTCCAGTCAACTTACTCTGGAGCATTATAGCCCAGACGTCTGCAGGCCATTTCAAAGCAGTAGCAACACGCTCAAAAGCGCTGAAGTAAGAGTCTACCTCGGCCTCACGAAACTGAGGTACTACAGCTATATTTCTGCTCACGTCAAAACCTCTCACCACCGTGGAGGAACCAGCTCCAAGAGTAGCCTGACCAGAATGTGGAGCAGGACTCGCAACTTTAGCAGCCTCTAATTCTAGTTGCTTTATTTTAACTTAATTCTCGAGTTGTTTTATTTTGATTTAGTAGAGTATCGCATCTGACTACTATTAAACTTCTTAGAGAAGTATCCTACTGGATGGACCAAATCCTCAGCATCCATTTGAGTCAGAACCACCCCAGCACCCATACAACTCGCGTCAACCTCAATTGAAAAAGGAGTACTAAAATCAGGAGCACTAAGGACTGGTGCACTGCACAATAGGGCTTTACAGCTTTCAAAGGCTGTCTGACACCTATCCGACCAAACAAACGACACAAAACAATACACATATAGAAACATACAAGATAAGGACAGACCAAAAACATCAGACATGTACGTTGTTAAAAACAATGGATGTGTTGTACACCAAGTGATCTCCAGTTAAAAGCCATAGTGTCATAATGGTGCGTTATTAATAAGTGCAATCCCTGTGGCCACGCCCAGATTGTGTGGAGTTGAATAGTCTAATGGCTGTTGGGAGGAAGGACTTCCTCAAGCGTTCTGTTCTGCAGTGCATGGTGGTGAGTCTGTTACTGAAAGTGAGAGTGCTCCTGTGTGCCATCAGTGACTGGTGTAGTGGGTGCTTTGGGTTGTCCATGATTGATAGAACCTTCTTCAGGGTCCTCCTCTCAGCCACCTCCACCAGTGAGTCCAACTGCAGACCGAGGATCGAGCCGGCTTTTTTGATCACCTTAGTGAGCCGGCCCGCCTCCTTGTCCTTGATGGCTCCTCCCCAGCAAACAACGCCGTACAAGAGGGCGCCGACCACCACGGAGCTGTAAAACATCTGCAGCATTTTGCTGCAGACATTAAAGGACCGCAGTCTCCTCAGGAAGAACAGGCGGCTCTGGCTCTTCTTGTAGAGAGCCTCTGTGTTGGTGGACCAGTCAAGTTTGTCATTCAGGTGTACCCCAAGATACTTGTAAGACTGGACCACCGCCACATCCTCCCCCCTGATGGTCACTGGTAGTAGGGGAGGCCTGTTCTTAAAGTAGGGGAGGCCTGTTCTTAAGTAGGGGAGGCCTGTTCTTTAACCACGTTCTCCAGCTCTAACACCATTCTGCGGTTGGAGAGTTCAGCCTCCATGTCCAGCTCCATTTTACGAATAGCCAACCGATGACTGTACTCAGCATCTCTCTCCTTCTCCTGAGCCTCTAACTGTAACCGAGCTAAACGTAACCTATGCCGGGCATCATCACTACCAGCTCCACTACCCATGGAAAGTGGAGTAAATTTGGGCACAGTACGAGGAGGCTTAAACTCCAGATTAGAGGCCCCATCCGTAACGGACTCAACCTCAGCCACCTCTTCCTCCTGCCTGTCTACTTCTAGGGGAGTAGAGGAAGGGGGCGGAACATCAGACGCACCTCCGCCCGTACTAAGCACCTTCCTGTCCACTAATAGACATACCACAGTGTCCTTCAGCTCAGGCTTTACCAAACTTTTTGAAAGGGCAACTCCAAAATGTGCCGCAATGGCATGCAGATCCTCCTTCCTACACTGATCAAGCTGCTCCACAGAAGGAGCGCTAAGAAACTCCTCCAGGTCAAAAATAGCCATTATGACTGATGGTCAACCACAGGCCACCCAATCCTCCAAACACAGCACAACCAACGTAACCAAACTAAACCAAAAAACAGCCTACTTGACGACGTGTACACTGCACACCAACACTCACATCTCTGTTGCACTTAAGGATCAAAGATCCCGGACGAGCCCCCATTTTATGTTACGCCCCCACAAGGTGGCTCAGGGAGGAAGGGCGCAACATAAGGCAACAGATAGCAGGTGAGGGTGCAGCAACACAAAACTCAGAAACCAATAATAAATCAAGAAGGTTTATTAATATTATGTAATCAGCAACACAGGGATCAAGGAGAACTATCAGTGGCACCAAAGAAAATACAAAAAGAAATAATAACCCCACCCCCCTTGGCAGGTGCTAAGCACCCCTAAGTACAGTGGGTGGTGCTCACTCTAACCTAGGGTTGTGACAACAGGTAAACCTACATGATGCTAAGATGTAGACCCCAGGGTATCTTCCTATTCTCACTTGTCCCTGTGTGCAAAAACAAGAGATTTAACAAACATAACACAACTAAAGTAGGCTGACAACTAAGGTAAATGGACAACAAAATACAGAAGCTTCACATGTAACATAACTAAAGGACAAACATCAAACAGAATCAAAACAAACCAGAGCTCTGCCACAGCTCTCCAACTAAACACAAACCAACCCAGCTCTCAAAAGGGAGAGAGAGAACTGAAGGAAAAGGGGACTATATATAGGGCGTGGGACTGGCTGATTGGAGATATGGAACAGGTGGTGAATGATAATTGGTGAACCAGGCGCGCGCATCTGAGAAGTAGGAGAAGTGAAACAGAAGGGGGAGACAAAAACAACACAAAACAGAACCAAACACAGTAGGCCTACATCCATACAACATACATAAACCCAGTGGCGATTTTACATTAGGGGCAGGTGGAGCAGTGCCCCACCAGGTGGCGCTGTTGTGCAAGATGCATCTTAGCCTACAACTGTTTCGGAAAAATCTATTTTATAATTAATACAAAATAGTGATTCAGTGACTCAGTCAGTGGTGAAAATAGCATGTATAAATATAATAAACCTGACTGACAATATGTATAGTGCTGTTTTGCAGTAATTCCCTTTGTATGAGTGTGTCACAGACTGCTCTGACTCGGCAGAGGGGCACCGAAGCGTTCTCCCCTACTGTTGCTATAGCGACAATGTGAGCGTGGTCGGGAGTAATGTGAAAAAATATCACGCAGATTTAATTGGGTGGAGGGGCAGAAAAGTCTCTTCCCCTACGAAATCTACCTGGCAACAGGTTGAGCCAGGGAATAATAAAACAACGTTGATCAAAGTTGAACTACTGGGTCACCGTCATTGTCGATGTCGATCTACGTTAGCCAATGCTGCTAGCTAAAGTTTTGTAGAGATTTAAAGTGTTTTCAGGTGCAACAATGAATAGTGTAGATTATTTGTTGAATGTGCGGTTTAGTACATTGAAACTTGAAGAGAAACTGGAAATAAAACGTTTAGGGCCATACGACCAGAAGAATTGGTGCTGCTTCAGGCTGGAGATAAGGTAACCCGTAGGCTACCTTCAAACAGGAATGGTTTGAGAAAAAGAAGTGGCTAACTGCTAGCACCTCGAAAAGTGCGCTGTTCTGTTTCCCTTGTATTCTTTTTGGTGGAGACTCTGTTTGGGCATCGTCTGGATTCAAAGACATTAAACATCTGTCAGAAAGAACAGCAAAGCATGAAAGCTCTGCGTCCCATCTGAGCTGTGCCATGAAGCTGGGTTTACTGGGGCAGCTCAACGTCCAGGCACAACTAGATGATGGGTTTACTGGGGCAGCTCAACGTCCAGGCACAACTAGATGATGGGTTTACTGGGGCAGCTCAACGTCCAGGCACAACTAGATGATGGGTTTACTGGGGCAGCTCAACGTCCAGGCACAACTAGATGATGGGTTTACTGGGGCAGCTCAACGTCCAGGCACAGCTCTGATGCGTTTCGCCGTTCCATCGCGGAGCACAACAAACAGACCGAGGAGAATCGGTATGTTCTGGGGAGGCTGATCACTTGTATTAAACTCTGTGGGAAGTGCGAAATTGGTTTGCGTGGTCACGACGAGTCAGCGAACTCACTGAACCCAGGCATTTGTCGGTGCATTTTTGAGACGATGTGTGAGGGGGACACCCGGCTAAAACGACACTAGGCCCAGTCCCAATGTCCCCCCTAAACCCTCAAGCCCTGAGCCCTCACAGACTTATTGACGTCACCTGGTGAAGTGATCGAGTGTGAGAGGCTGCAAGGGCTCGAATTGGTATAACAAGGAATGGGACAGCACTTGTGACATCACATTACGTTGACGTGAAAACATATTTCTTACTATTGTGGGTGTGGGGCTTTTTTTAAATCAATTTGTAAATTGTACATGTTTTTCTTGTAGGCCTTCGTGTAAATTAATTTTGGCTGAGTCAAATCCCCTTTACATTATCAGAACTCTCTGTGTTACCCTCAAAACATTTGTTCAACTTGAAATCATTTCATTTTGTGGTCATATGCGATCGCATCTGCGATCAAATATCAACCCAACCCAGTATTTGTTAGTAGGATCGCATCGATCCTACATTACTGCCTGTGATTCTTGTTTGTGATGAATCCAAAAGTATTAACTTAAGAATGATAATATATTATGTATACACATTCCTGCACCTCACAACTCTTTCCATATTCATGTTGGAAATCTCAATTCAAAGAACACTGCACCGAAATGGGTAATTAATGTCATACTGCTTTTAACTGGGCAATCATATGATTTAGAGCAACAGAAATCGATGTAAATTATAACCATAGCCTACATATTTTTAAACAAATCATATTATACAAACCCATGGGGTAAATAACCCATACTTAAAAATAATGAAACCAAAATAATTATAAGGCTACTTGTGCAGATAAGCAAGTCCAGCTGAAAACATGAAAACATATTTTGTTCTGTAACGTGAACGTTACGGTTGGTTGATCTGTCCGTGCTTGTTTATTGGCTGTTCTTCAGGTAACCCCGTGTTTCACGTCACGACGCTATGAACTGTGGGTAATTCCCTTGGGCTAAGTCTGCAGAAATGCCAAGCCCCCAGGATTCGAAATCTAAAGTGAAGGCCTATTGAACCGCGCCATCTTGGCTAGATTTGTAGTCACTTGGCTATTTCCGGTGACTTTTGTACTGCGCAGTTGAGCTTCTCTGGCCGACGCGCGTCCACGAAAAAGTTCACATTTATCTGAAATGTAGACGCGCGTTCCCGGCTCTCTCGGCTCTCCCCGCTTTGATTTAGCAATGAAAACCGGCTTGCATATTAACCTGTTTTTGTCAAATATATCAATTGGAGAAATTATTTTTTGATCCTGGCATCTTAGTTTTAACAGGTTAAATATAATTGAACATGTTTTGTTTGCTAGTAGATGGTATTCATTCCGTTCGCGATAACGTTATTGCAGCCAGGCTAAATTCCTCCAGGGAGCCAGTGACAGGCGAGTTGAAGAGCTTCACTCCCCGCCAGCAGGAGCTTTGGCCGCCGCTACCGCATCTCGGATAACCCGCTGAGTTCGTGGCTGCTATTTCACACTCGCCCTTGATCAATCCCAATACCGATCCATGGTAACAATGAATCAATCGTTCAGATCAGATCGGCAGTGCTGCATGCATGTTACAACATCATTGTTACCTTTATTAACATAACCATAGCCTACATTTATCTCTCTAACGTTAGGCTATCCATCTTACACCAGTCGGCCATTCGATAAATGGAAGCGGTGAACGCCAACGTTGACTGAAAACACCCAAACTCAGTGTATCGTTTCATCTTCATGCTACACATCAACTCCTTTACATTGTATGTGAATAAATTCCTGTTATTCTAAAAATATCCCATTTCTGTCCATTCCTGGAAAAGGCTAATAATTGCTGTCAAATGATCACTCCAGTTTATCACCGTATCCCACTACCATTTCAACTATGCACAGGAGGTTGTCTTGTGGTCATTTTCATTAAAAAATGATTAGCCTGATCAGTTTGTTGTATGTATTAAGCCCTTTTTGAGCGGTATGCTTGTATTAATAGCTTATAGCTTGCCATACTCACCAACCTTGGGACCTCAGAAATAGGGAGCATTTCCAAACCAAATTGCGGGGGGGGGGGGCATTAAAAGCATTACAAATTAGACATTAAAAGCATTAAAACGAAATGTGAAACATTATATATATATATATATATATATATATGTGTGTATGGAGCAATTGTTTTTAATGTCCGACTTTTGTCTGTGCTGTTCAGTAAATGTGCATCTGTCCTAATTTATTGTAGCCTATCTACTACACAACCTAGTTCAAATTTATGAATCTCCCGCGGAAGTCAGGAGGGTTGGCAAGTAGGCTATGGTCACTGCTCCCCAGTAAAATTGAATAATTGAGGGGTTACTTACAGTACAAAAAAGTACAGCATTTGTAGAACTCGGATGATACTACATAAATTGCCATGCAAAGCCAGAGACTGTTGCTTGTAGACGACAAGACTGCTGTAACCATTCAAGTTTGGAGTAGGCTGCATAAGCTTACACTTAACAATGCACACACACAAAACGCTCAAAAAGGGCTTAATACATACAACAAACTGATCAGGCTAATCATTTTTTAATGAAAATGACCACAAGACAACCTCCTGTGCATAGCTGAAATGATAGTGGGATACGGTGATAAACTGGAGTGATCTTTTGACAGCAATTATTAGCCTTTTCCAAGAATGGACAGAAATGGGATATTTTTAGAATAACAGGAATTTATTCACATACAATGTAAAGGAGTTGATGTGTAGCATGAAGATGAAACGATACACTAAGTTTGGGTGTTTTCAGTCAACGTTGGCGTTCACCGCTTCCAGCTATCGAATGGCCGACTGGTGTAAGATGGATAGCCTAACGTTAGAGAGATAAATGTAGGCTATGGTTATGTTAATAAAGGTAACAATGATGTTGTAACATGCATGCAGCACTGCCGATCTGATCTGAACGATTGATTCATTGTTACCATGGATCGGTATTGGGATTGATCAAGGGCGAGTGTGAAATAGCAGCCACGAACTCAGCGGGTTATCCGAGATGCGGTAGCGGCGGCCAAAGCTCCTGCTGGCGGGGAGTGAAGCTCTTCAACTTGCCTGTCACTGGCTCCCTGGAGGAATTTAGCCTGGCTGCAATAACGTTATCGCGAACGGAATGAATACCATCTACTAGCAAACAAAACATGTTCAATTATATTTAACCTGTTAAAACTAAGATGCCAGGATCAAAAAATAATTTCTCCAATTGATATATTTGACAAAAACAGGTTAATATGCAAGCCGGTTTTCATTGCTAAATCAAAGCGGGGAGAGCCGAGAGAGCCGGGAACGTGCGTCTACATTTCAGATAAATGTGAACTTTTTCGTGGACGCGCGTCGGCCAGAGAAGCTCAACTGCGCAGTACAAAAGTCACCGGAAGGCCAGAAAAGCACAACTGCGCAAGTACAAAAGTCACCGGAAATAGTCAAATGACTACAAATTTGCCAAGATGGCGCGGTTCAATAGGGCTTCATTGTTGATAGCGGCCAGTGAATGGAGTGGCTGTATCCAGTTCTATTAATACATCCATGAGAAATGCAGACTTACGGGAAGGGGCCATAAAGGGCTCAAAATGGCTGCCGGAGAGCCCTCACCAAGCCCCCAGGATTCGAAATCTAAAGTGAAGGCCTATTGAACCGCGCCATCTTGGCTAGATTTGTAGTCACTTGGCTATTTCCGGTGACTTTTGACTTGCGCAGTTGAGCTTTTCTGGCCGACGCGCGTCCACGAAAAAGTTCACATTTATCTGAAATGTAGACGCGCGTTCCCGGCTCTCTCGGCTCTCCCCGCTTTGATTTAGCAATGAAAACCGGCTTGCATATTAACCTGTTTTTGTCAAATATATCAATTGGAGAAATTATTTTTTGATCCTGGCATCTTAGTTTTAACAGGTTAAATATAATTGAACATGTTTTGTTTGCTAGTAGATGGTATTCATTCCGTTCGCGATAACGTTATTGCAGCCAGGCTAAATTCCTCCAGGGAGCCAGTGACAGGCGAGTTGAAGAGCTTCACTCCCCGCCAGCAGGAGCTTTGGCCGCGGCTACCGCATCTCGGATAACCCGCTGAGTTCGTGGCTGCTATTTCACATTCGCCCTTGATCAATCCCAATACCGATCCCATGGTAACAATGAATCAATCGTTCAGATCAGATCGGAAGTGCTGCATGCATGTTACAACATCATTGTTACCTTTATTAACATAACCATAGCCTACATTTATCTCTCTAACGTTAGGCTATCCATCTTACACCAGTCGGCCATTCGATAGCTGGAAGCGGTCAACGCCAACGTTGACTGAAAACACCCAAACTCAGTGTATCGTTTCATCTTCATGCTACACATCAACTCCTTTACATTGTATGTGAATAAATTCCTGTTATTCTAAAAATATCCCATTTCTGTCCATTCCTGGAAAAGGCTAATAATTGCTGTCAAATGATCACTCCAGTTTATCACCGTATCCCACTACCATTTCAACTATGCACAGGAGGTTGTCTTGTGGTCATTTTCATTAAAAAATGATTAGCCTGATCAGTTTGTTGTATGTATTAAGCCCTTTTTGAGCGGTATTGTAAAGGATTTTTATCCTTATTTTAGTTAGATTGTCAATGAACACGCTGAGTGGTCGATCAAGCTGGTTTTAAACAAAGTACAATAGTTTATTCTATGTTACGATTCTGCAGAAGCGGACCCTCGCACCGGAAGTGATTCCAGGCAAGAGTCCGCTTCTGCAGAATCGTAACATAGAATAAACTATTGTACTTTGTTTAAAACCAGCTTGATCAACCACTCAGCGTGTTCATTGACAATCTTACTAAAATAAGGATAAAAATCCTTTACAATATGGCGACGGTAATGCTCTAAAAGGGAACGACTGCTGGACTTCGTGTGTGTTTTGGGCTGCATTCACGGACGCGTGTCGTCCTTTTCTCAAAGGACGGGGGGAATTCAATCTCGGGGACGCGTCTAGTTGGTGCGGTTTTCCCCCGAGACCCGAGGCAGCCTGGAATTTGCTGGAGTCTGGTACGTTGTTTTGAACCTAGTTAAGAGTGGTCCTTTTGTTTGTTCAGCTGTGTGAAAACTTAGACAATAGTGTTTATTCGAGCCGGTGTCGCGCACACGTGTCCTGGTTGTTGTACATGCATTTCTGTACATGCATTTCTGTTCTTAAAGCCGGTTGTTGACCGCGTGCCCGCTTAAAATGCCTAATGTTCTCCCTGCCCTATATATCTAACCAGGGTTAGGTTTTTGTTTGCGACGCATTTTACAGCGTTATCAGTACTGAATAGTGGAGTACTACACAGCGTTATTACTCTCGAAAAGCCTTACACGGAGGTGGCTGTTACACTTCGAGAACTTTTAAACCCCGGGTGATTTGCTTTTGTTAAGTGAGTCGAGTAGGCCTTGTTTTGTTTCATTTTGTTTGTCTTGTCTTGGGATTTCAGATCCTGGGTTTTTGTTTAGTGTTAAACTTCTGTACATGCTACGGTTTGGTTTTGCATTTAAATGTCTGTTTGTGCTGCGTTTTGTGTTTCATGTGAAGCTGAGGCTTCTTCAATGTTTGGTCCATTGTATGTTTGAGTCTACGCCAAGGTAGATCTGTTTTTGTTTTGGGATTTGAGGTCCTGTTTAACTGTTGAAACCCATAGTTATGTTGGGTGTTTTGGGGTTATGCTGGGTTTTGGTTTGTGTACATTTGTGATTGATTTTCGTGCTAGCTGCGTTCTAGCTAGGCTACTGTTTTTGTTCTGCTCAAACTAGCTACAAACTAGCTATCTTCTCTGTTCTATTGTATTCAATGTGCTAGCTGCCTCATCCACATGTTGATTAGCCCACGTGATTAGCTAACTCTGTGCACACGTGGTTAAACTTCCTGCGTGGCTGCTTGTGTGAAAAAAAAAAAAGAGAGACTTCCTGTTCCCTCTTCTCTTCTCGAGGGTCGACCATTTTGGCTTTCTGATGACTGCCATCTTGGGAAAAAAATATATAACAGGATAAAAAAACAAACAAGTATCTCTCAGCACAGCAGTAATTTGGTTGACTAAACGTGTTTAGTTTTTTTTTTCTGTAACTTTTTAATTACATTGTTGGTTCTAATATTTTCTTTTAAAATGGGAGTTAATTTTTGTACAACAAAGCGTGTGTGTGAGAATAGTGAAGGGACAGAAAGTCCCTGTTCTGACCTCTTATCCAAACAAGAGGTTTGTTGTTTCAGGTCATGTCCCTTGTTAAGCAGATGTAAACTATTTCAACCAACCCCCCCCCAATACTGGCCCCCTCCTTATGACACCTATCCAAACAGGAGTTTTGTTGGTTCAGGCCACGTCCGTTCCTGTCCTACCAAATGTTATCTCTACGCCTGATACCTCTCAGATAACACCCTTACCCCAAATAGGGATGCCTGAAATAACGGCCCCCACACCTCCCTCTGGTTCCTCTTTCATTGACCAACAAATTGCTTCTCCTATTTTATGCCCTCCTGCTGTGTCTCAAATTGGTCTCTCTGTGACCCCATGTCACAATTTTGACCCTTCAGTGTCTCTGCCCCATCCCTTTGTTTCTGCTTATAACTCACAAGCTGACCGTACAGGTTCTGCTGATTCTTTTGAACATCTGGCTAATGAGTTTGGTAAACTATGCTTGCCAATAATCCGTCTGCTAAGTGAACAATGTGAAGCTGAGATAAGAAGGGACTCTGTGAGACGAGCTGCACAGTGTAGGTATTTCAACAATACCGCTCGCACTAAGCAACTACCGATGGGAGAGAAAAAACAAGATGGAGGCTATAGAGATAATCAGAGATATTCACAACAAAACAGCAGGGTTTACAAATCTGATCAGCGCTGTTATTTTTGCAACCGCAAAGGACATTTACAGAGGACATGTAGACTATATGCTAAATTTCAAAAGTCTTCTGTTAATACTCCAAAGTGAAAAAAGTCATATTTGCCAATATCTTAGTCTGATACATATTGTCTGACGACCCAATTTTGAGAATTTTGTTTTGTTTAAGATTTCATGTTTTGCTGATTTCAGATGCACATTCATTGGTTTTGAGTTTTACAGAGAATTGACGTTCCTGGACTACCGGATAAATGCCAAACCAGTTGGAACTGCAAGTATTTTAATAATTTGAAATGACTGCCACTTAAAGTTGTGTTAGATGATGCTAACTTCAACCTCAATTCACTGTATTTGTCATGTTAACTTAATATGCTCAGATACATATTCTTGAAAAAAAAAAGAAAAGACATCACTCCAATTTATCAAAACTGCGGTCTATGATTTATTTTGTTATGTTTATGTGCCTCCGGCGCATAATTTCTAAGAATTGGTGTTACCCACAAGAGTGGTGAGAAATTGAAATGTCTTTTATTTTGTCTGTCTTTTATTGTATGTAAACTGCCCATGCAGCTTTGTCTGTGCGTCTGACGGCCCACGGAGACAGCTGCATGGTAAAACAAATGTGTCACGAATTATATCTGCAGTTTGTTTACAGAGTAGACACAGGCACGGGACGAGAGATGGTGGCTGCCCCAAGAATTGGATACAACCGGGGTAACTGACTTCCCATTTTAAGATGGCCTGACACCTTGGTTCGTGGGGACGCTGGTCAACCGCCTCACCCCCACGTTGCCCAACTGACTGTGGGTAAGAGATAGATATGATCTGGGCTAAATTTAAGAATAGTAACCAAGTGGTTGTCAGACCCAAGGAACCATCACGTCCTAAGAGTGCTCATAACCCTCTGTCCTCAAATGCAGAAATGTGGTTATTGAAATTGAGCTCAACTTATAACACCCATAGTGTTCTTTTGAGAGCGGTTTAGATAAATTATATTTGTTCATGATTTGAGAACCCCATATGAAGCTATTCATTTATTGTTTTGGTATGAGTAATGCATTTTTTTTCCATTTGTTCACCCTGATTTAAGGGAATTTTTGTTTTCACCATTAGAGGGCGCTGTTTTACATAATGTGTTGGCGCTCCCCTTTTTAAATGATTATTTTGAATAACAATTTCTTGTTAGAAACAAGGACTCATGGTTTGATGATACGAATATGTTGTTTTATTTTAGGAAATGGCCATAGAATTTCTAAGACCTAAATCTAATTGGTGCGTGAGCAGGTTAATTACCTTGGTCACTTACTAATGATAAATAAACAAAGGCTGCTTGGTAATAGACTACTGCAGAGTCTATCCCTGATTTAGCAGACAACCCTCATTAGACAAAAGCTAGCTCCACTTGACAAGATTACATGGACTGACGAGCCCGACTGGTTTTGACGATGACTAATGCACTCTGTTTAAGTATTTCTGACTAAAAAGACTTGACTCTGTTAAAAGGACTTGGGTCCTACTTGAAACCAGTGGCAACTACCACTGACGCTGTTTTAGACCTAGTAGCATTGCGCAAGCGATTTTATCCATGTCCTGCATGTTGTGACTATTCATAATTTACATCGCACCTACACACAGCGTGGCTGCTGATTTAATAAGACTGAACTGTTGACCGTGCATTTCAAAGATGCACTATTCTTAACTCTGCTTCCTCCTCCAGAAGGCAGAGAGACATGACTCAACATATTGAACGAGATCAATTAAGCCACGCTCAAACCTCTCAGATATTCTCCTCTCACTCTGATTTTGAATGAATGCTCATTTCATAGTTAGCATAACCTATACTGCATATTCCATGCTTTCATTATGTTTTCAAATTAGCACACTGACCAGATCATGTTTCAAAAAAGAGGGGGAGTAAAGGATGTTATCAAGTTAACTGGTTGTTGCTAATGAAACAGACTAGTAGTAGTGAAGAAGGTAGTGAGGAAGTTGAATTGAAGGTAGTGAGGAGGTTGTAGTTGAAGGAAATTAGAAAGTAGTTGAAAGAACGAGATGCAGAGCTGAAGAAGAAATGGTGGCAAAGGCCAAGCTCCTATTGAAACCTCTGATCCTGTGTCCAGTATCCTGTGTCCAGTATGGCTGCTAACTCCGCTGCTAAAAGCTGCGGTCCGGTCCTGTTTTGTCTATGCTGTCTCTCCTGTGGATTCACAGGTCTCTGCCGACCTGAGAGAGCTGACCTGCATCATTTCCAACCAGGCCAATGGGTTGTGAGCAGAGACCTGAAACCAGAGTGCCCGTTGGCTGGGCCCGTATCAGTTCCTGCTGCTAACTCAGACGTAGCAGAGAGGACTTTGCGGGTACACGCCAGCCACTGCAGGCTGGTTCCAAACCAGGACGAGGCCACCCGGCCTGGGAATTCCAACAACCAGGATGCAATATCCTGTGTCACCACCAGGGCGAAAGCTCACTCTCTGGTCTCAGATGAGGAATCAGACAAAGAGTAATGCCTCATTGCTGTCAGGATGACAACTCTGAGCGCCACTTCAGAAAAAAAACAATCATGGGCCACCACACTGTGGCTTCCTCTGAGGAGGAGCTATTGAAAGAAATGACCTTGCCTGTCACCTCCTTCTCAGGATCGTTATGGCAACGTGGACAAGCGTTTGTCCTATTTGAATGTTGCACTCCACTTGACTGTTGAGTCTATACGGTAGACGAAGATGAATGGAAAATACTACATTCTATATATATATATAAGATTTGAAAGCAACAGAGATTTCCAGGTTATACTGTTGAAACTGTGACTGGAGTTTAGTTTAGAGTGGGTATAGAAGTATTGAAAATTCATAATTATAAAGTTGATCTTTGTAGAGCTGTTCCAGACTATTCTCAGGGGACTGTGTTTAACTGTGTTTAACTGCTATGCACCTAACTACATCAACCAAGTATCAAAATGAAGCCTAACAGAATTGCATCCACAGGGCTGAACTTGAAAAGCGAGTTAAACAATTTGAAGTGACCTCTTCAATACATCACAGCATGTATTAATATTTTCAGATACAACACATAGATTAGGACAAATTAGTGTTTAAGCAGATTTATGAGATGTGGAATTAAGGTTCAGAGAGCCATTCCAAATGGCGTATTTTTGAGCTATAGGGAAATAGCGTATTCAACTTTAAATTGCAACAGTGTCATATGAATGTTATCTTGCTCATGTAATGCCCAGGATTAAGAAGATTGATCACACTCAAATGCAGGGAATTCATCAGCAATCAAACTAGACACCATAGAGCTGTCTCGAATTTTCTATTTAGTTTCAGTATATTATTTCTCTCATGAACGCATGACACATTATCGCACAATACCAAGTAATTTCAGCCTTAGCTACAGAAGTAAATTACATGGAAAAGATTGTGCTACAAAATAGACTTCCCTTAGAGATAATACTGGCTATATCTGCTGTTCGGTTAGTTCAGATCCCAATGCTACATTGAGTTCCATGAAGCAAACGATAAAGGTATTCAGATCTTAGATAATGTTCCTAAATGGAATGCTTTTGCAAGTCCTGGATATTCTCAAATATGTGTGTTTTCAGTTGTATGCATGTTCTTCATCGTTATTATTTTTTAAATATTCTTAAGTGTATGTTTAAATGCTGTTCCAGATATGCCTATGCTGCCTAAATAATGATAGAAAAAGTTAAATTTACTATTAATTCAATTCAAAATCTTGATGATGTCTGTGCCATTGACATCGACTATTTGGAATATTTTGATACATAATCTGTTGGTTCTAATTTGAATTTAAGGGTTCTTCTAAAACAAATAGGGTTTTTCCCACTCAGTCATGAATATATGATGTCTTAGATTAATAATCATGGTATCTTTTTACCTTGCTTATGCCAAATTAAGGTGAGGTGTTTTGGTAAGTGATTGCATATGAGAAGAAAATGATCTTGGTGTGTTAAATAACTTGAGTTTGTTAAATCTTTATTATGCTCCACCTGGTGGAGAAATAGATTACTTCCTTTCCATATGTGTAGAATAGGGTTTTTTGCCAAAGATGTTGGATTATTTTTATGATAGGCCTATTTTATAATTTGATTTCACATTGTTGATTCTTTCATTTCTATTATAGTTGTGGATATTTAATCCACAAAGTGGGGAATTGTGAATGAATTTCAAGTCTCAACAAAGTGTTCTGTTTTCCCCCCTGGACTGTAATCTTAACTTTGTAGTTCGTTCTCATAGATCAGTCTGTTAGAACTACAAATCCCTCCCTGTGTGACATCACTTCCCTGTCTTTCCCCTGAAACTGTCACTTCCTCTTCTCCTGTATAAACCAACGAACCCTATTCACGTTCGGCACTCTTGCCTGGAATCACTTCCGGTGCGAGGGTCCGCTTCTGCAGAATCGTAACATAGAATAAACTATTGTACTTTGTTTAAAACCAGCTTGATCGACCACTCAGCGTGTTCATTGACAATCTAACTAAAATAAGGATAAAAATCCTTTACAGTATGCTCGTATTAATAGCTTATAGCTTGCCATACTCACCAACCTTGGGACCTCAGAAATAGGGAGCATTTTCAAACCAAATTGCGGGGGGGGGGGGGGGGGGGGCATTAAAAGCATTACAAATTAGACATCAAAAGCATTAAAACGAAATGTGAAACATTATATATATATATATATATATGTGTGTATGGAGCAATTGTTTTTAATGTCCGACTTTTGTCTGTGCTGTTCAGTAAATGTGCATCTGTCCTAATTTATTGTAGCCTATCTATCTACTACACAACCTAGTTCAAATTTATGAATCTCCCGCGGAAGTCAGGAGGGTTGGCAAGTAGGCTATGGTCACTGCTCCCCAGTAAAATTGAATAATTGAGGGGTTACTTACAGTACAAAAAAGTACAGCATTTGTAGAACTCGGATGATACTACATAAATTGCCATGCAAAGCCAGAGACTGTTGCTTGTAGACGACAAGACTGCTGTAACCATTCAAATGTGGAGGCTACACTGCATTGAAGGTGGGTTGGCTTACTTGACACAGAACACAGAAAACGGACACCACAAAAAAGGGCTTAAAGCAGGTCCTAAACAGCAGCAGGTCTGGTTGAGGTGTGAACTGGTCTCCTAAAAATGGCTTGAGCTGTGAGGATAAGAGGAGGCACACTGTTTCTGTTATTACATTTCAATAATAGAATATGACACACAAACCACATACATACACACATACACATACAGCCCGTCTTGGTTTAAAGCCCACTCACCAACGTCAAGGTGCAAGCCTATCGAGTGGGAACACGAGACCAATCACGAACAGGACAAACTCAGACGGGACAACACAGCATACACATAATCAAGGAATATGTATGTTGTCATGCTGTTTCACATTTCGTTTTAATGCTTTTAATGTCTAATTTGTAATGCTTTTAAGTCAACGTTGGCGTTGACCGCTTCCAGCTATCGAATGGCCGACTGGTGTAAGATGGATAGCCTAACGTTAGAGAGATAAATGTAGGCTATGGTTATGTTAATAAAGCTAACAATGATGTTGTAACATGCATGCAGCACTTCCGATCTGATCTGAACGATTGATTCATTGTTACCATGGATCGGTATTGGGATTGATCAAGGGCGAGTGTGAAATAGCAGCCAGGAACTCAGCGGGTTATCCGAGATGCGGTAGCCGCGGCCAAAGCTCCTGCTGGCGGGGAGTGAAGCTCTTCAACTCGCCTGTCACTGGCTCCCTGGAGGAATTTAGCCTGGCTGCAATAACGTTATCGCGAACGGAATGAATACCATCTACTAGCAAACGAAACATGTTCAGTTATATTTAACCTGTTAAAACTAAGATGCCTGGATGAAAAAATAATTTCTCCAATTGATATATTTGACAAACACAGGTTAATATGCAAGCCGGTTTTCATTGCTAAATCAAAGCGGGGAGAGCCGAGAGAGCCGGGAACGTGCGTCTACATTTCAGATAAATGTTAACTTTTTCGTGGACGCGCGTCGGCCAGAGAAGCTCAACTGCGCAAGTCAAAAGTCACCGGAAGGCCAGAAAAGCACAACTGCGCAAGTCAAAAGTCACCGGAAATAGTCAAATGACTACAAATTTGCCAAGATGGCGCGGTTCAATAGGGCTTCATTGTTGATAGCGGCCAGTGAATGGAGTGGCTGTATCCAGTTCTATTAATACATCCATGGCCCTCACGCACTTGCCGAGTTGACATTATGACGCGCAACCTTACTTCAAGGGAACATCTAGCACCATGCAGAACGAACTCCTGGATTGCATGGATGAGGTCTACAGGGAGCAAGTGGCCGCACAATTGAGAGAGACCCAGTTTGTCGCTGTCCTGGCAGACGAGACTACCGATATATCATGCAAATCCCAAATGGTCATAGTGCTGAGATACATGGTAGACAACACTGTCACGGAGCGATTCCTAATGTTCATGGAAGTGAAGGATAAAACTGCCATCGGCCTCTCCAACGTGATCATAGACCCTTGAGCCGCTGGGACTGAACAACAAGCTAATCGCACAAACGTACGATGGAGCAGCTGTGATGAGCGGTAGTGTAGGCGGCGTGCAAACACTAATGAAGGTGACCTACCCAAACGCAATATTTGTACATTGCTACGCCCACCAGTTAAACCTAACCCTGCAGCAAGTATGTGCATCCAGAATCAGTGAGCTGAAGGTGTTTTTTGCGGATTTAGCGGGTTTTGCCACTTTCTTTTCCATCTCGCCTAAAAGAACGGCTGCTCTGGCAGAGACATCAGACAGGCGAATCCCGCGACCACCCGGCACACGCTGGAGCTTTAAAAGCAGGACTGTTAATGTGGTGTGGGAGAACCGAGAAGAGATACTGGAGTGTTTGGACAACATTCGCACTCAACCGGGATGGGACAGGGTGAGCATCAGCGAGGCGTACGGCCTGTCCATGCACTTGCGGGACCACACGTTTCTCCAGCTGCTGCAGTTCTTTGCTGAAGTCATGCCAGAAGTGGATGTTCTGTATAGTGTGCTACAGAAAAGAGAGATTGATGCATCTGGCCGTGAATCGTGCAGTGGAGAGCTTCAAAGTGAATGTGAGAGAAGTGAGAGAGAGAGCAGATGAGATCGCTACCCAAGCTGGCGAGGGCACAGCTAAGCGCAGGAAAACAAACACGGCTGCAGTGATGAAGAAGGCCTGTGACACCATGGTGGCTCAAGTGGAGGACCGGTTCTCTAAAAGTGACCATCTTATTGCAGCACAGCTAATGGACTGCTCACTGTTCCCCAAGTTCGTACAGTCATTCCCACTGGCTCAACTCAGCTGTGCTATCAAGCTCTGGCCCACAGCCCTTAACAAGAAGGAGAAGTTGCAAACAGAGCTGGCTACTCTCTATCGACACACTGAGCTGCATACAGGAAAATCAGCACTGACTCTATTCCAGACCATTCACGAGAACAACCTGCAAGAGGCCTTGTCTGAAACCTGCACCCTGCTGAAGATCATCATCACAACTCCCATGACCTCCGCCGAGGCAGAGAGGAACTTTTCAACATTAAAGAGAATCAAAACATTCGCAAGAAACACAATGGGACAACAGCGACTGAACGCCCTGGCTATGCTTTCCATTGAAAACCCGTTCATCCAGGGACAAATTGACTTCAACAGTAAAGTCATCGAGAGGTTTGCGCACGCAAAGAACCGCCGCGCTACCTTCCTATTCAAGTGAGCTGCATTGGTGAGTTCATCTTGAGTGTGTGCGCGCGCGCGCATATCGGTTCGTATGGCGATTCTGTTGCACCTCTGATAGCATAGTTTGTTGGACATGATGACTAATGTGGACAGTGCGCCGTCACTGTAGTAGACTATTTGGCTGTGATATAAGTGGAGTACTAGGTTATGCGTAGTGCCCAGGTATGCTGGGTGCACACTTGTCACTTGTTGCTTTCAGAACCCTGGACCGGGCATGCGCTGTCTTATAGTTCTTGTGATGGTGACGTAATATAAAACTGCCCCTCCAGAAATGCCATGCTAAAATCGCCACTGCATAAACCACACACGTAACATTCACAAATATATTTCAAACTCACAAACTTGTATTTACTTGCACCTGAGACACGAACCATTCTGGCGAGAGAGACACGAACCATGAAACTGCTGACACAAATCAAAATTGATTTTGAAACAGATCTACCGTCAACCCTATGGTAGTTATTTTTCATAATGTTTGCAAATATATTTATGTGATTCACAAATACATTTGTGTGATTCACAAATAAATTCTTGTTACACAAATGTATTTTTGTGGTTCACAAATATATTTCACTATATATAGATTTCCACTCTGTGTTTTGATGTTTTTTAAGGTGGTATGTTCTTCGCTAAGCCCATGAGGGATAAGCAGTACCTGACCATGATGGATCCTTTCCACATCAAGTATGGAAAGACTCTGACCGGCGCTCTGGTGCTGCCCGCCCTGCTAGTGGACATTCTCTGGGTGACCTGCACACTGCTCAACTTAGGTAGGAAACGCACACGTACACACACACGCACAAGCACACAAACACACATACAGTACGTGCGTGTGTGTGTATATATATATATATGTGTGTGTTTGCGTACCTGCTTGCCTATGTGTGTGTGTGTGTGTGTGTATATATGTGTTTGTATACCGGAATGCTTGCCTGTGTGTGTGTTTGCTTGCTTGCCTGTGTGCGTGTGTGTGGATGCATGTGCCCTAGGGTCAACAATGAGTGTGATCCTGGACCTGCCCTACTCCTACTCCATCTGGCTCTCCTCATTAGTGGCCATCGTCTACACGCTGCTAGGAGGCCTCTATTCTGTCGCCTACACCGACGTAATCCAGCTCATCCTGATGTTTGTCAGCTTGGTCAGTCTCAATAAAGATTTAGAATATCTTCAGCATGAAGAAACAATATTTATAACACAAAGAGGATCACCATTGCCTGGGATATGAGCATAATTTACCATGTAGCACCCTGTGTGAAATATGTTACACCTGTACAAACAATGTTTTGTACTTTCTTTCTGATCAAGCCACTTAAGCCCCTCCCTGTCTGACTGCTCTGTCCCTCATGCCTTCCTTTAAAGCCAGACTCCACAATGTGAGGCCACGTTGGAAGAAGTACTCTTAAAGGAGTAGTAAAGGGAAAATGCATGTTTAGCCCTGTTTGAAGGTTACTTATGATCATATACAATGGTTCAGATCAAAACGTTGACCTGAGAGGTGTGAGAGATGTATAACTGCTTATAAAACCGTGTACTGTGTATACGCAGTACACACACTGTTTTATAAGCAGTTAATAATGTATAGTAATGTATGTATGTATATATATATATATATATATATACAGTATATGCAATATGAGAGCACATATAATATACACATGAAATATTGTTGATGTGTATCACTGAAATGTCACCCAAACCCACACACACACACACACAGAAATATTGTTAATGTGTATCACTACCAACATAGCATAGGGTGATGTTTGATGTTTCTTCCTTCTCTGGATTGATGATTAGGTAGCCATGACAGAGTAATGGTTACAAAGTGTTTCGAATAAGTTTTGCTACATTTTACGGTTCCCTTCGCCAGAAGGGGGAAATTGCTGACCCAGGAATTAGTGTCGCTTTTTGTGCATGGCTGTAAGCCAGCGCACCAAAGATAGCAAATGTCTGGTTGTCACTCCCTCCCTCCCTCCTTCTCTCCCTTCCTCCCTCCCTTCCTCCGTAATGTTGTTGACCTGCAGTTCTATGTTGCCACCACAAGAGGCAGACCTCGGTGGTCTAGTGGATAGGGCGTCTGCCTCCCATGCTGAGGGCTGTGGGTTCAAGCCTCGCGTAGGGTTGCATGGGTTCGGTGTGGACAATATTTTGTCACTGGATGTTATTGAAGCTATGTAAAAATGCGGTTACCTGGTGGTGCTATGTCAGTTATTGAATTTATGTGCAGTAATGGCAGTAACATTTGAAATATTCCTGTTTTGAAATTATACCTACAGTATAGGTGTCTCAGTAATTACATTATATATTAGGCTATACTTTGCATGTATTTACCAGGTAAATGTTTCGTTTTTTCAGACGGACGGGAGAGATCCCATGGGAACAATTTTTTTTATTTTTTTTATCTTTAAGGAAATGTACACTCTGTTTTGCAGATGAATTAACTGTGTCAAACTGATTGTGCCACCACAAGACACAGTGGTCCCAGAACATCAAAACAAAAACACTATAGCCGTCTTTCCACTGTCGGGCTTAACAGTTACTAGGCAGTTTCGTTCGGATCCGTTCTTACCATCTGTTTTGCCACTGTCTAACAGTATGGAGGAGAATTTGGTTTATTTTGGACTATTTCTGGATTTTCTTTTTATGCGCCTACATGAGTGCACAAACCGTACCTGGCGTGATGGTGTTGAAAGAAGCAGACAGAGAAGAAAGAGAGAGGAAGATGCCTACAAGTCCTTGTTGGCAGAATATAGTAGGCACAGGAGGCAGGAGGACACAAATCAAAGTAGGTAACAACTAACGTTACACACTAACTACAAAAAGTAAACCTGTTGCGTTCTTGTGATTGAAACAAGTTTAGGTAGGCTACAGTAATATTATATTACACAGGCTAGCAGCACTTTCCCCTATGATACAGTTGCAGAATTAGCAACAGCTACAACCACTGGCGGACTGGCAATCTGACCGCGCTGGCAAATGCCAGGAGGGACTCAGGGCCACCTGAGGGGAAGAAAAAAAAGAAGCCATTATTCAACTGCTATATAGCACTCATAAGCGCCGAAGCGCCATAAGCCTCGGGCACCCACGGAAAAGTAAATAGAGAGAGTAAGTAAATAGAGAAAATATCTCAAGTCTAACCAGTACAGTTTGTCATCCATCTCGTTGTTCATGTTTTCGTTCATAAACGAGTACCCATGTGTTTGGATGTAAGTTACGTGATGCCTTTGAGTTACAGTTGAACTGTGTTAGCACTAGCTAGATTGTGTTAGCCCTAGTGCTAGCTAACGTTACGTTTGCTAGCCCTCGAGAATAACGAATGCAGCTGATTACATTACTAGCCAAGAAGTGGATATTCAGCAATCCATTTTTTTCTAAGCTTTCTGTAATATACTTATAATAATACAAGGACACCGGACTAACGTTTAGTGTGACTTTAATCGTTGCTCTTCTGGTACCGAAGCCCGTAAGGAACATACTGTGCGCATGACACAGAATTAGCAGATAAAGCAATCTACTACACTCCTCCCCTTTAGCAATAAACTTCCAACCATAATGCACTGGTTCTCAAACAATAACCATAACAATGAATGACCTAAGAACATGTCAACTCTACCTACTGGGTTGATGTAGACTGACCAACCCAGCACAAATCCAGGGGATTATTCTGCCCCGAAGGCGGACTTGTGTTCTATGCTAAACTCAACCAATGTTCTCTGTACTGTATTCTGCCAGAACGGCACCGTCTCTGTAACATCAGCATAACTAAAGGTCAAGCCTTTCAGGTGGTCTACGTTGTCGCACCGGATTGCGTCTCTCATGAACCTCAGGAGGAGGACCAGGTTGCTCTGGTGGGTCAGGCTCGTTGTCCTGTCCACATGTCCAGTCTGGAGCAATGTCCTCTGGGTCAGTGGTGGTCTTGTCACTGTCTACAGGAGTGTTAGACCGCAGCAAATGATCCACATGAACACTGACCTGGCGATGACCCACCTGTACTGTGTAGGTTAATGGGCCTTTGCGGTGGAGAATAACACCTGAGTTCCACAGGCGTTTGGAATGGCGGAAATCACGCACTTTCACCTTCTCCCCCTCACTGAAGTGTCTGACCGGCTTAGAGCGCTTGTCATGAGCCTTCTTCTGCTGTAGTTGATGCTTAACCACAGTGTCTGAAAGGCCTGGCTTCAGTAGCATTAGGCGGGTGCGGGGCTGGCGTCTCAGAAACAGTTCAGCTGGTGTACGTTCAGTCACTGTGTGGGGCGTGTTTCTGTAACTGAACAAGAAGCGGGCCAGCCTCTGGTGAGTAGGTACAGACTGAACCTCCTGTTTGGTCCACGCTTTCTTGAAGGTCTGCACAGCTCTTTCAGCAGCTCCGTTTGAGGCTGGGTGATAAGGCGGAGACAGCGTGTGTCTCACCGCATTGTTTTTCAGGAACGTCTCAAACAGTGCTGAAGTGAAGGGAGGGCCGTTGTCTGACACTAGCTCCTTAGGAAGGCCATAAGCTGCAAACAAGTGTCTCAGTAAGTCAATGGTCTTTTCGGCTGTCATCAGCTGAGTAGGGAACACCTCCATCCACTTAGAGTGAACATCTGTGACCACCAGGAAGTGCTGTTTGTTTATCTCAGCGTAATCCACATGAATACGCTCCCATGGCGCAGTAGCCCAGGACCATGGATAGAGGGGCGCAGCAGCAGGCTTGTTGCGGACTGCTTCACAGGGCGAGCACTGACTTACACACTGCTGTATATCCTGGTCAAGCCCCGGCCACCACAGGTAACTCCTGGCAAGAGCTTTCATTCGAGTGATTCCTGGATGACTCTCATGTAGATCTGAGATCAACCTCTGTCTGAACTTGGGCGGCACCACTACTCTAGATCCCCAGAGTACACATCCTTGATCAGTAGAGAGTTGTTCTTTCTTGTCGGTGTAGTGACGGAGGTTAGGGTCACTCACATACGCTGGCCAGCCGGCCAGTGTCAAGTCCATCACCTTGGATAGGACTGGGTCACGTCTGGTTTCCTCTGCTATGTCTGAAGCAGAGAGGGGCAGCTCGTCAATGAGTGAGATCTGGAAAACAGCTGCATTGTCTTGACCATCTGAGTCACTCTTGCATGGTAGCCTTGATAAGGCATCTGCATTGGCGTGGTCACCTGATCTTCTGTACTCAATGACGTAGTCGTAGGCTAATAGTATCAGAGCCCACCTTTGCATGCGGAGAGCGGCCAGTGTTGGGACAGGAGATTTGGGCCCCAGAATGGCGAGGAGAGGCTTGTGATCTGTCAGCAACTGGAATTCTCTTCCATACAGATACTTGTGAAATTTCTTCACGCCATAGATTATGCTCAAAGCCTCTTTTTCAATTTGAGCATAGTTATGCTCACTGGGTGTGAGTGTTCGTGAGGCAAAGGCGATCGGGAGTTCTTCACCTGAGGGTAGGACATGCGAGATGACGGCTCCAACTCCATATGGAGAAGCGTCACATGCCAGTCGCAACTTCTTCTCTGGGTCGTAGTGCGCGAGCCACTTGCTCTGTAGTAGGCGCTGTTTGCATGTCTGAAATGCCTCTTCACATTGTGAGGACCATGTCCATTTCATGTCAGCCTGCAGTAGTTGGTGAAGAGGGTGCAAGATCGTTGACAGGTTTGCTACAAACTTGCCATAGTAGTTTAGGAGACCCAAAAATGACCTCAGCTCTGAGACATTACTGGGCGCTGGTGCACTGACAATGGCCTCCACCTTGCTGTTTGTTGGGTGCTGACCTTGTTCATCGATCTTGTAGCCAAGATACTCCACTGAGTCTTTGAGAAACTCACATTTTGACTGTTTCACTCTCACTCCACATTTTTCCAGCTTGCTCATAACTTTGTCCAGTACGGCTATGTGTTCTTCCATTGTGGGGGCCGTCACCAGAATGTCGTCCAGAAAACACACCACGTTGTCTATGCCATGTAAGATCTGGTCCATTGTTCTCTGGAAGACCGCAGGGGCTGTTGAGATTCCATAGGCCAGACGATGGTACTTGTACAGGCCCTTGTGAGTATTGATGACTAGATACTGCTCTGACTCTGAGTCTAGCATCAACTGCTGATACGCAAACGACAGGTCAAGCTTACTGAAAACCTTACCCCCAGCCAGGGTGGCAAACAGATCCTCAACATTGGGCAGTGGATATTCTTCCTTCTGAATGCACTGATTTATTGTGACCTTGTAGTCCCCGCATATCCTCACACTTCGGTCTTTCTTGGGCACAACCACAATAGGGGCAGCCCAGTCACTCCGGTCCACTTTTGAGATGATGCCATTTTTTTCTAGGCATTCTAGTTCCTTCTCTACTGATTCTTTTAGAGCGTAGGGGACTGGGCGTGGCTTGTGAAACCTAGGCATGGCTCCATCTTGAACTCTGACCTTTGCTTGGAAACCCTCCATCTTTCCATAGCCATCTTTGAACAGTCCTTTGTGTGTCTCCAGCAGGGCTGTGAGTGTAGGTGGAGTCACAGGCTTGTCACCTTTCACACTGAAGATCTCTGCCCAGTTCAGTTTTATGTGTTTCAGCCAGTTGCGGCCCAGCAGGGCTGTCTTCTCACCTTTCACTATGAGCAGGGGTAGCGTCCACTCCTTTCCTTCATATCTGACTGGTACCTGTATTTGCCCTAACACAGGAATCCTGTCCCCTGTGTATGATGAGAGACGGACTGCTGCTGGCTGGAGAGGGCACTGTTTCAGATTTTCTCTGTAGACATGTTCAGGAACTATAGTAACTGAAGCACCAGTGTCCAACTGCATACTAACTGGTTTTCCTGCTAACTCCATTTCCACATAGATTCCATCATTGTGTTTTTCAACTGTGTGTATGTTGAATAGATCCACTGTCTCAACTACCTCTTCCTCCTCTTCCTCTGACACATTGTGAGCATTTCCTGTGTGTTTTGCACCTTTACATACCCTCTGCACGTGTCCTGTCTTTCCACAATTGTGGCACTTCTCATTGATGAATCTACAGTCACCCGGCCTGTGATTTTCTCTTCCACACCGGTAACAACTTTGCTTTGCTTCGCCTGAGGTGTACTGTGTCTTTGCGTTCCCTTGAGAGCGAGACTGGGTCTTGGGAGCGCGTTTTGGACGCCTTTGGTCTACTTGGTGAACCTTCTGACGTTCCGAGTGCTCCGATAGCTCCATTGTGTCCTTGTGGGCAAGCTCGAGTCCAAAGGCAATATCACAGGCTTTCTTGAATGTCAGATCCTTTTCTGTCAAAAGCCGTCTGTGATATGTTTCACCTGTGAGACCACACACAAACCGATCTCGGAGAGCATCATCCAGAAACAGTCCAAACTCACATGAACTTGCTAACCGTTTCAAAGCAAGGATGTAGTCTGCCAGCGCTTCTCCCTGGTTCTGCTGACGCTTGTAGAATCTGAAGCGTTCAGCGATTAGAATGGGTTTAGGTTTAAAATGGGCTGACAACGCCTCCGTGAGCTGGGCATAAGTCAGTTCCACACATTTCTTAGGCTCTACGAGACTCTTCAGTAATCTGTATTCCGTTGCACCCAAAATACTGAGAAACACATTTGCTTTCTTCTCATCTTTTATTTCATTTGCAGCGAGCCAATGCTCAAAACGTTCCAGGTAAGACTCAAAATCCTCCTTTGTTGATTCAAACTCCGGTACCCGTCCAATAGCAGACATTTTTCTTATTTATTTTCTCAGCAGAAAGATTTACCTGCAGAATGTCCGGTTGTTGTGTTCCTTTTTCACCACTAGTCGGCAGCAGAGCACCACTAAAATTATTTCTCTGCTCTGAGTGAAAGTCCTTCGTGAGCTAGCAACGTTTCTTGCTAACAGCCAGGCTAGCACTCGCTTGCTTTCCCTTGCAGAAAACGACGCAGGTTCCTTTTATTTCGCGGAGTTTCATTACTCCTTTCTCTTTCTCTTACTAGAAAAATCAGTTTCTAAACTCCTATTCTCGTCGCCACTGTAATATACTTATAATAATACAAGGACACCGGACTAACGTTTAGTGTGACTTTAATCGTTGCTCTTCTGGTACCGAAGCCCGTAAGGAACATACTGTGCGCATGACACAGAATTAGCAGATAAAGCAATCTACTACACTTTCAAGCAGGGACGGCTGGTTCATTAGGGCGATTGGACGATGCCCCACCAAAGGAAAAAAAAGAAAAAGGTTTTTTTTCCTGTTCGATTCTCCAACAGTGTATGCTACCTGACTGTTACTAGGCAGAATATCACAGTGCGGTCCAATCAGCATAATGTTGTGTTCTGGGTAAACCTTTCGGGGACGATTTCAGTCTGTTTGGAAATCGTCCCGACCTGCTTCATAGACTTCCATGTAAAAAAAAAAAATTCTAACTTCACGGCCTGTAATGCAATCTCTATGGCACCGGAGGGGCTTGCACTAACGTGTTGACGTAGTACGCATTTGTCACCGCTGGCCAATTATCATGCCTGTGGCGCAAAAAAACCCAACTTGACCGAAGCCAACCGACCACCAGGTCATTACCCAAAAAATGGCTAACTTAACGAACATTATGAGCAACTCTGTTCAGTCTCTGAAAGATATTCCATTTAGTCGTCGTAGCAATTCTGAGAAATTGGCAGCAAAAGAATTAGGACCACCCAGACCAAATTTAAAAATTAAGCAAGTATCTTCAAAAGGGGGGAAAACGTTTAATCGTGGATTTTCTCGGAGCTGGTACGAGAGGATGTAAGATGTTGTCTCATCTGCTTGGATTGCTACGAATCTAGCTAACTTCACCTCCTCCGTGATATGTTCCCTGATAACTGATAGCATGCAATCCAACAGCTCATTCTGTACAGTTTTTGATGTTCCTTTGAAGACTGTGGCAGTTTTTAAGTGTTCCGCAAACACTTCGTCCAGCGACGACATTAAAGGACAATGCTCGTTTTTGACAACCTGGACCTTATTTACGACATATTATAAGACGTTTGACTCACCGAGATCACTTTGGTGTAGTTCGGAGGCATGTAGAAGAAATTTAAAATCCAGCGCGAGCCAGTATATCCACGTTATGGCGGTGGTCGGGGCACTTAGAATGCAGTTTCTAAAAATCTATTTTCTGACGCGAAACGGTTGTTTTCATCAATCTGTCTTAATGAATCGCTAGTTGTGCTTACATAGAGCATAGGCCTGTTGTGGTTTTTCACATGCCTCTGTAATATGATCTTTAGAAACGTCTTTCGAAACGAAATAGCTTCCTCACTTGCTCCAGCACGCATGCGCACAGCGCGCAATCGTTGCTCCAGCACGCTGTGCGCATGCGTGCTGGAGCAAGTGAGGAAGCTATTTCGTGTCTAAAGACGTTTCTAAAGATAAACTGGCTCGCGCTGGATTTTAAATTTCTTCTACATGCCTCCGAACTACACCAAACTGATCTCGGTGAGTCAAAACGTCTTATAATATGTCATAAATAAGGTCCAGGTTGTCAAAAACGAGCATTGTCCTTTAAGTCAACCAGTCCTCGAAAAATCCCAGGGTTACTGGAGCCCTCACGTTCATCTCTCCCTCGCAAGGCTACCTCGAACACCCCACAGAATGGGTCAGGAACGTCTCAATGCAATGGCCACGTTGGCCATGGAGAGGAAACTAGTTAAGAGCATGCCTGGTTTCAATTAAAGGGTCATTGATCACTTTGCTGCTTTAAAAGAGAGACAAGCACATTTTCAGTACAAGTGAGCACTATGTATGGAGCAGTATTTTCATTTTGTTATTTTATTTATTTATTTAGGGAGCAGTATGTACAGTAGCACGGAGCAGTATTTACAGTAGCACTGTTATGAGCAGCATACAAGAACTATGTACAGTAGCATGCAATATGTGTCGTTATGTTTATCTGTGCTGTCCCCGAACTTGAAAAGGGCTAAACTGTCTGCCCAGAGTCCCACAGGATTCCACTCTAAATGATCAGACAGAAATTATCTTTCTCCTTTTATTTAGGATTTTGTTTTCTTTTTGTTGTCATTTCATTGGTGGTAGCAGTGAAAAACCTTTGGAGGTGAAAACACAATTAACAATGCAATTAACAATGCACGTCAATCAACTTTGCAAAAATTGTTCACTACGCCTTTAACCACCAATTCACCATTGTGACACCAAAATATACAAATCAATCAATCAATCAAAGCTTTATTTATATAGCGCATTTCATACCCAGAGGCAACACAATGCGCTTTACAGAGAACAAGGGAGGTGGGCAGACATCCCACCCCTACATATTCCAGAGGGAAGCAAAAAAACAGTAATCACCCGGGGGCCAGATAAGTGAGCTGTAAAAATTCTTCCCTGACCCCTCTCAACGAGGCGATCGAGCAAGCTCCTGGAGTATGTTTGTCTACCGGCTAAGAACATTTATAGAGCAATAAATAACATTAAATTACATTTTCAGAGTAAGAGAGGCTAATAACATCATAGGAGAGACATGGCAAACATTGGTGTATGTCTGTGTGTGCATAAATGGGCTGTCAAGCACACAAATGCACACACAGTCCAACCATAAATGCACACATACATACAGTACACACATGCATACAGGCTATGCTACACACACATACACATATGCATACAAACAGACTATATCACACCATACACACAAGCATACATACACCTAAATAGGCTAGACCCCTGTGACATGTAAACATACCCACAACCAACTGGATTGGAAACAAACAATAATTGGCAGTAGGCCTACAACTCTATCTACCAACCAGCACAGCAATCCACACATTTAGCCAACTCCATAAACAAGCTATACTCTACCAAACAGTAGTCCACATTAGAATGACATCAAACAAATCAAACATAAATTATCATCAAACAATAACAACAATCAAGAATCATTTCTCACAGGCAGCCACTCTGGTCATTTAGCAGGCAGTTAAAAGCACAACAGTTCTTTGTAGTGGGCAATCTTCCCCACCAGTGTTAGTTCCAGCTCCAATTGCCTTCTCACTGGAGTTTCCTAGTTAAAAGGGTGAACACCTCCGTTGAGCAGCTATGGCCTTAATTGCACATTGCCCTCAGCTGGTAATAGTTGACCAGCCACAATGACTGTTTTCCCCTCTAGGGGGGAGAAATGGGAACTTTCCCTGAATTGTGTTAAGTTACGTTGATGTTGTTTGTGGTTTCACAGTTTGACAAGACACCTCCCACTCAATCTTCACATGGAAACATCGGGAAGATCGCCGGCTTTAAGGGCAAACTGTGTGGTCATGGTTTGGTGGCTCTGTACTGACTGGACTCCATCTATTCTTCAGCGGGGAGCAAGACAACCAACCGTCTAACATCCCTGTGCGAAATGGTGGCTTGGAGCTTCTCCTTTTTCATGTTAGAGTTGGGATGGCTGGTCTTTGCTTTTGGGGCCTTTGTCAGGGGAACGCAGTAGCTTGGGAAAACCCTAACGTGAACATCCCTAACAATGCCTTTGCTGTCTGGATTAGTGCTGACAACTCTGCCAAGCTTGAAGTGACCTCTCAGTGCGTTTCGGTCACCTAACCAGACAATGTCCCCCACGGCGACATTTCTCTCTGCTGTGTGCCAGTTGCTCCTTACATTGAGATTGGGACCAGCAAGTTGACTCCAGGACTTCCAAAACTTAGTCACCTCTGATTGCATTGCTCTGAGTCTTTTGTAGGGGTAGCTGGAAAAGTCAAAGGTTTTAAAGTCTCCACTTTGAGATGCTCGACCAAGTAGGAGGCTATTTGGTGTAACATACTGGATACTATCTTCCCGGCTCTGTACTCGCGTCAATCAGGCGCCCGTTTGCAAGGTTGGCTGCCATGTAGAGAGTTGTCTGAGAGTTGTCCCGGACTCCTTTCCAAGACTCTGGAGTGCCCTCTTTGCAACACGCACAACAGCTTCTGCAGCACCATTCCTGTGTGGAGAATCGGCTGGGTGAATTTTCCACATCCACTCTGTTCCATTCTTGGCTGCAGTGTACTCCAGGACTGTTTTATTCAGGCTGTCCAAGAACCTGTACAACTCCTCCAAGACAGGTTTTGCCCCAATGAAATTGGTTCCTGGATCTGACCAGATCTTTCTTGGATGCCCCCTGAGTGCGGTAAACCTTTGGTAAGCCATCAGAAAGCCTTCAGTTGATGGGGCATTTACTAGTTCTGTGTGGATAGCTCTGCTCGCCATGCAGCAAAAGACAACTCCCCAGGCTTTTAGTGTTACTCTCTTCTTGACATCATCTCTTACTTGGTATGGTCCGAAGAGGTCTACTGTTCTAAACTCAAAGGGTGCAGCTGGTTCAGTCCTTTCTGGTGGCAAGTCACCCATCACTTGTCGACACTTCCTCGCTCTTGACCTCTTGCAGGTCATGCAGCCATCAACAACTTTTTGGGCAATTCTCCTTCCTCTTATGACCCATGCCTTCCTTCTCATTTTGAGCAATGTTCCGGCCACTCCATCATGGTTCTCATTGTGGGCCTCCCGAGCTAGCAGTGTGGACACCCAGGCATCATAGGGCAGGATTGGGACACAACATTGATCTTCTTTGAAGTTTTGCACTCGGCCACCACAAACCAACAGCCCAGAGTCCTGGTCCTAGACCACCAACCTGTCTGTGGTGGAGCTTGGGAAGATTGCGCCCTCTTGTGCTGCAAGAAAAATGTCCCTTAGGGCATCTTTTCTTTCTCTTACTGAGATGACTCCTTCTGAGGAGACTGCCTCCCACTTTGGGCTGTCCATGGCCTGGTGATCTCGCCCAAGGAACTTTTTTGCTGCCCTCCAGACCATCGCAACTGTTTTGACTAGTCTGGTTAGAATACTGAACCGCTTAAAGGGCAATGCTCGTTTTTGACAACCTGGACCTTATTTACGACATATTATAAGATGTTTGACTCACCGAGATCACTTTTGTGTAGGTCGGAGGCATGTAGAAGACATTTAAAATCCAGTGCGAGCCAGTATATCCATGTAATGACGGTGATCGGGGCAACGGGAATGCAGCTTCTCAATCTATTTTCGGCCGCTAAACGGTTGTTTTCATCAATCAGATTGGATGAATCGACAGTTGAGATTCCTCAACGCGAGGTATTGTTGTGGTTTTCAAATACGGGGTCTTTAGCCTCTGTAATATGATCTTTACACGCCTTTCCCAACTTGCTCCAGCACGCATGCGCACAGGCCAGCGCGCAGACTGGCTATTCTCCGGCTCACATTCTCTGCGCTACGATCGGATTGTTGCTGACGAATGACGACGACAATATTCTCGGCACCAACAACGATCGTAGCGCAGAGAATGTGAGCCGGAGAATAGCCAGTCTGCACGCTGGCCTGTGCGCATGCGTGCTGGAGCAAGTTGGGAAAGGCGTGTAAAGATCATATTACAGAGGCTAAAGACCCCGTATTTGAAAACCACAACAATGCCTCGCGTTGAGGAATCTCAACTGTCGATTCATCCAATCTGATTGATGAAAACAACCGTTTAGCGGCCGAAAATAAATTTTGAGAAACTGCATTCTCGGTGCCCCGATCACCGCCATTACATGGATATACTGGCTCGCGCTGGATTTTAAATTTCTTCTACAGGCCTCCGAACTACACCAAAGTGATCTCGTTGAGTCAAACTTCTTATAATATGTCGTAAATAAGGTCCAGGTTGTCAAAAACGAGCATTGCCCTTTAACATCCACAAGGCTTTGGACAACTGACCCTCCTGGTGGTCTTTTTTGTTCCGGTATCCTTTGTTCCACTGGGACCTGGTTCAGATTTTGTGTGGGCTTTTCCTTTACTGAGGTCTGTTTCAGAGCCTGGACCCTTGTCAGCACAGCAACAAATGCTTTCCTCTGCAACTTGTTGATGCTTTCTCTGGCGGTGATTGCTAGTTCTTTAGCGGATTTGGCTGGCCACTCATTTTCTGGCAAACTTAAGAACTTCGGTCCATTTTGCCACTCGGAGTGTTCATCCAGATCTTGAGGGCCTACTCCTCTGGTGATCACATCAGCAATGTTTTGAGGCCAAGGAATCCACCACCAGTCCTGAATCGCTGTGCTGTTTTGAATCTCTCCAATCCTGTTCGCAAAAAATGTTTTATAGCCATAGCTTTCTCGCTGTATTGCACCAAGTACTGTTTGACTGTCGACAAAGTGGTACCACCTTCCGACTTGGATTCGACTATGCAGCTCAAAGAACTTCTTTAGCCGTGAGGCAAACACTGCTTCACACATCTCTGCTTTGACAGCGTCGCCTTTATGGTCCAATGGAGTTAATTTTGCCTTGGATTCTACCAGCCGGACAATGGAACCCTGGTCTGTGGTCCATCTTAGATAAATCACTGCTCCATATGCATGCTCGCTTCCATCAGAGAACGTGATTGCCCAGGGTTCATTTGTGAAGCATTTGTGGGTTAGAGCCCTGGTGAACTTGACTTTGCCGAGTTGGTGGTACTCCTCGAACAAGCTGATTGCATCCCCCCTGAGGCCATCTGAGAGTGCAGTGTCCCATGTGTCTTTGACTGGGCAACTTTGACCTTTTGCCTCTTGGAAAGCTCTCCGTACCAGAATAGCTCCCTTCTGCTTGGCAGGAGTTACTAGTCCAACTGGGTCATACAGTCCTGACACTTGACTGAGAAGTTCTCTTCATGTTAGGGGGTTTGGTGTCTGGCCTCTGATTTGCTCTTGTAGAAGGTCTTGACCAAGTCGCATCTTTTGCTTTCTTTTTGAGAAATTGATTCCAATCATGATATGGAGCTTATCTTCCTCCACTATGGAGCCCAGGCCAAGTGCCTTGTTGTCCTCATCATGCATCTGGTTTGGTAATACCACGGTCTTTGTCTTGTCCTTTCCTCTTCACCAGTGCACTCTTTCCTCCCACTTTGCCCAGAAAAGACCCAAGGTTTCAGCTCAAAACCTCCAGCCTTGAGGATCCTCTCTACATTGGCTGTGATGGATTTCAGCTGATCATGGTTGTTGTGGGAAGTGAGAATATCATCAACATAGCTGTCATTGTGAAGCACCAGACGCTCCTCTTTGAGGTGGGCAAAGAGAGGGAGGTTAGCAGTCTCACGCATTGCGAGCTGCGCTATGCACCCTGCTGGTTTGTCTCCAATGTTTACTCTTGTTATGGCATATTCTCCCAGCTCCTCATCCTCAGAGTATCGCCAGAGAAATCTGTGTAGGTGCATTTCACGATCTTCCAACCAGACAGAATTATACATCTTTTTTACGTCCCCCACAGCAGCGTACACTCCGCCTCTGAATCTGAGAAGGACAGCTCGAATCTGATTGAGAACATCAGGGCCTTTCATCAGCAGGTCATTCATGCTCACACCTCTGCACCTTTGACTGCTGTTCCATACGATTCTCACCGGAGTTGTGACAGAGTGTGGGTTGGGGGCAATGAGGTGACTCAGGTACCACACTGGTCCATTCCAGTTGGTGATGGCGTCCATAGACAGTCTGACTGCAGCTCTTCGATTGACCATGTCATGTATTTGTGCAGCATATGCAACTTTCCATTCAGGTGCTTTGGCTAGTTGCTTTTCTGTTCTGAGGAATGTGGCCTCAACGGTTCTTTTATTGTTTGGCAGGGAGATGGGGTCTTCCACCCAAGGATACCTGGCATGCCAATGCGGCTCCCTGATGTGACTGTCATCTGTGACATAGGTGAGGCCTTCCCTTACCACTTCAAGCTCCCTCTCCTCCGCAAGAGTCATTTCTTTGCCACCTGGCTGACAGTTTCCACAGCGGCACCCTCCACACTTTGGTTGCATGCTGCACCGATACTGTCCCATTTCCACCACTCCAGGAAGTCCCGGTTGGTGGTTGAGGTGCTTGACTCCTGGAGCGTGGTGTAAACCTGAGTGTTTGACGGAAGTCTCTCTGAAACTGTGCCAGTGAGCTCCTCATACTTCACAGCAGCAGTTCGCATTGATCTTGCAAAGTGTGTTTTGGACATGTGGGCTGACACAGTGAGCTCCTCAAAGAGCTCAGGATGAGTCCCTCCCACTGTCTTCCCCAGCGGTCCATCCCATAGCACAAGGTCTCCGACAACTTTGATCCTTTGGGGTGCAAGCTGACCTTCTCTGTGGCTTATGAGCAGGCTTATCTCTTTGGGTCTTATCAGCTCTCCAGGTGGGATGTCTGGAAAGAGTTTCTGCAGCTGTTTGGGATTCACACGTTTGTGGATGTCGGCAATACTGTCCAGCCCATAGCAGACCAATTGGTAGGACTTCAGATTGCCTTTAGGAGTGTTCACTCTGATCTTTAGGAGGTACCGCTTTGTATCCACACGGGCCTTCATCCCACCAACACCATGGACAATAAGAGTGATGTCTTCACTTCTGAGGTTCAGTCTGTTTGCAGCCTTGTGAGTTATATAATTAGTGTCTGAAGCCAGGTCAATTAATGTTCCAATCTTTTGTCCAGCATTTGCTGTGACCTCCAGAAGCATCATGATCACTGGTAACTCCTGTAATCCACTCTCCACTAGAAGGCCTGGTTGTTCTTGTGCAGTGCTGAAAGCCTTTGATGCAGCATTTGAGAATACATCACGACATTGTTTTGCCAGCTCTGGGGATAGCTTTTTGACGAACTCTTCTTGTTCCTCTGTGTACTTCCTCTTGCTTTTCTCTTCCTCTGATCCAGGTTGGCTCTTTTTCTGAGGTACACTGCTTTTCTTGTTAGGACACAGATAGAAGTGATGCTCAGGAGCATGTTCCTCATTGCAGGCATGGTTGGTACACAGGAAGTCTGGTTTGCAGTATGAACTGTCATCATGAACATCAAGACATCTCTTGCATGCTCCCAACTTCTTAGCTGCCGCCTTTTTCTCTGTTAGCTTTAGCGCCTGAAACTGCATGCAGAAGTAAAGCTTCTTCTTGTGTTTGCCATCTCCACAGACACAGCCAGTGCGGTCGTCGCCTGCCTTGGTAGACTTTGTTCTGGCATGTCTTGGCTCTGTCTTGGTTTCTCTCCTGCTTGGTTCTTCATCCCTCAGTTGCTCAAGCTGCTCATATATGCTTTCTTGCCCTTTGAGGAATTTCAAGAGACTGTCAAACCGATTGGCTGGAGCCACAGCATTTCTTCTATCAGCCACATAGACAAGCCATTCTTTCTTGAGAGAATCTGGGAGTTTACCCTCAATTGATTTGGTCACCAGTGGATTTTTTATAGCACCCGTGTCTCCAAGCTCACTCAGGTCTTGAAGTGCCTTCTCCACTGCTTGGATCAACTCCACTATTTTCCGTGGCAGGTTACTTCTGACAGGTGACATTTTCTGTAGCTCCTCCACTATTTCAATAGCAATGGATGTCTGATTCCCGTAGCGGTTCTCTAGGACACAGAAGATTTAATCTGCAGCACTGTGAGTGGTGAGGTGAAGGTCTCATGATCCTGTCATCAATACTGTCCAGCAATTGGGCTTTTTTCACCTCCTTAGAACCGGTCGGCTCACCCTGCCTCTGGAGTGCTTCCCAGTCCTTTCTCCACCTGTGAAAATTAAGTTTGTTGCCAGTGAATTTAGGAAGTTCTGTTGGTTTCAATTTGATGGCTGGCAAAGGATGACTGGAGGCAAATGGTTCTCTTCTAGCTTCCCCTTTTATCCTCTCCTGTATGAAGTCAGCCTTCTTGGAAACCAGCTTGGTGGTTTGGAGTTCAAGCCCCTTTAAGTCATTCAGAATGATTCTCTGTTGATCTTGGGGGATCCATCGCTTCCACCGACTGTGCATCTCCTTTGCAGTCTTCACCAGTCCTTCCAGGTGGTTAAGCATGAACTCATATCCCTCCTGGTTACCGTTGGGTTCTACAGCAGTAGTGCGTTTACACTCCTCCTCTGCTGCCTGTAGAGCTATGGACATTTCATCAACTCCAAAATTGTCCCAGAGAGCAGTCTGAATTAGATGCTTGACTTCCTTGAGTTTCAACTCAGACTCCTTCACAGTCTTTGCTAGATCGGCTTTCTGACGCTCAGTTAGCTCAGCTGCCTCCTCATCCAGCTCTGCGAGGATTCCGGCCTCCACATTGTCATTGGCTTCCATGACTTTCTCGGCTCCTATTGTGAGTCTCTTGAAACTGTCTCGAGTACTTCCTCAGACATATCCTCATAGGTCCTGGTGATGCTGTTGACCAGACGAGAGAATAATCCTTTTGCCGTCGCTCTCTCCGCCTTGAGTTGCTCAACTGACTTCCCAGTAGCTTCCTCAGCCATGGTTGGGGTTGCTCACAGGTGAGGGCTTGAGTGAGGCCTTATGGTCAATTGTCTTGAATTGTTTGGAACTTTATGTCCAGGATCCTAGGTTGTTGCTCCTGCTGTTTCAGTTTGCAAGACCCCGTTTCAGTATCCTGGTCTTCCTGTCTCAGTTTCCTGGTTTTCCAGTGGTGACACGGTTTTTCACTGTCAAGTTATGTTTATCTGTGCTGTCCCCGAACTTGAAAAGGGCTAAACTGTCTGCCCAGAGTCCCACAGGATTCCACTCTCAATGATCAGACAGAAATTATCTTTCTCCTTTTATTTAGGATTTTGTTTTCTTTTTGTTGTCGTTTCATTGGTGGTAGCAGTGAAAAACCTTTGGAGGGGCAAACACAATTAACAATGCACGTCAATCAACTCTGCAAAAATTGTTTACTACGCCTTTAACCACCAATTCACCATTGTGACACCAAAATATACAAATGGGCTGTCAAGCACACAAATGCACACGCAGTCTAACCATAAATGCACACATACATACAGTACACACATGCATACAGGCTATGCTACACACATACATACAAGCATGCATACAAACAGACTATATCACACCATACACACAAGCATACATACACCTAAATAGGCTAGACCCCTGTGACATGTAAACATACCCACAACCAACTGGATTGGAAACAAACAATAATTGGCAGTAGGCCTACAACTCTATCTACCAACCAGCACAGCAATCCACACATTTAGCCAACTCCATAAACAAGCTATACTCTACCAAACAGTAGTCCACATTAGAATAACATCAAACAAATCAAACATCAATTATCATCAAACAATAACAACAATCAAGAATAATTTCTCACCGGCAGCCACTCTGGGGCCTCATTTATCAAAGAGCGTGTAAATTCAGGTGTAAAAGAGGGCGTACCACGAAAATGCGGAAAATGCGAAATGTCGCGTACGACGAGAATATTTACACGCTTTTCGGATCTATCAAAAATGTCGTACACGCTGCTGCGCCAATTCCTCCACGAAAAATCCGACGGTGGCGTAGAAGAGCGGACGCACACGCGCCTCGTGTTCCGCCCTCTCCACGCCCAAATTCAGCCATATATGGTCAAAACTATGACAGCGCACAACGTGGATACCCCGGAAGGAACCGACATAATATAGCGTGGAGCATAGGAAAGACAAATACGTTTATGGAAAAACGCGGAAAGAAGAGAAACTTTTCGGAGACGGAGGTGCATGTGCTTGTTGGTGAGGTCCACGCGAGGAAAGAAAATCATCTTCGGAAGGTAAGCTATTTGTACGAGCCTACATTTGTCTGATTGCTCCTACAGTTTAGGTAGCCTACTGTACGTTTCGTGCATCCTGTATTTGGCGTAGGCTACACGGACATGCTGTATTATGTGGCTGTGAGGAAAGCAAACATTCCACACATTCTGTGGTAGGCTATGATTGATTTAGGACCAAAAACAGGGAACGATAACACAGATGACCACTTCATAATGTTAGAGCACATTAAACATTTTCCCCTCTGGGAAATTAAGACTCATCTAAATCACCCGGTAAATCACACTTAAGCATTTATTTGGCTGCCAACAGAAAAACATATCAATTGAATATGGCTACACAATGAAATGTTTAATGCATAATCAAGTTAACAGACAAACTCAAAGAAAATGACTGAAATTGTTTCTCCAGACTCTGACGTGGGGTGGGACTCAGAGGAGAGGGAGTCTGCAGTGGTCATTGACCTGACGGTCGTGCCCCCGCCGGTTGCAGCCTCCACCTCCAGCGCCACGACCTCCAGTGCCTCCACCTCCAGCGCACCGGCCTCCACTTCCAGTGCCATCTCCAGCGCCTCCGTCTCCGTCTCCACCGCCCACGCCTCCACCTCCGGCTGCCAGCGTCCCTGCCTCAAGGGTCCCTGAGGGCTGGGCTTCCTCTCAGACGCTGTGCTGGAGGCTCATGACCCTAGAGGCCCAGAGGGAAATGGCAGAAGGGATTGGGGCAGTTGTGCAGCAGTTGGTGGAGGTCACCACACTACACCACCAGAGCCAACAGGACATCCTCACTGCACTTCATTCCCTCACACATGCTGTCACGGACCTCACACTGTCACTCACTACCACACTCACGGACCTCACACATTCACTCACAAACGCACTCACACACCTCACACAGTCACCCACCAACAGACAATAAAATGGTAGAAATGTGAACCTTACTTGTTTGCGTCTTCATAGCTGGCGCATGACCTCAGTGTGGGCCCTTTGGCCCCGCTGGTAAACCTCATGACGGGGAGGGGGCTGAGGGCTTGGGTCCTCATTTTGTGGTGGGGTCTTGACTGGTTCTCATTCTTATCAGCTTTGAATATACATCTTGGCAAACATAACAGAATGATGTACAAGGAGGGGACAGATACCTAGTGAAAGTACTATTGGTTGCTAGTAAAAAGACAATAATGAGGGCTTGGTATAAGGTGGAACCCCCAACCAAGGAGCAGTGGTGGGTGTTGTGGAGGAGATTTATGAGATTTATTTATGCATTGAGGATGCAGGAAGGAAAGTTTGAAGGGAGATGGGAAAAATGGATGGATTATAGAAGGAAGTGTGATGATACCACTAATATTAAAATTGTCATATTTGAGTAAGAAAAAAAAGCTGCATGGATGGAAGTACCCATAAGCGGTTATTGTAAGTTTTTATGTTTTATTGTATTGTCGTTGTATGGATGGAAAATGCTAATAAAGATTAAAGTAAAAAAGACAAAGAATATGTATCTTGGCTATGCACACACCAACAAGCCAGCCGTCACGCGCAGCGCCTGCCTCCAGTCTAGCCCCTACCCTGCTGTGCGCCAGGATGAATGAGTCATGCGTGGAGCCAGGCCACCGTGCCACTACACTTGTGATGAGCATGTCGGCGTCACATATGATTTGGGTATTTATAGTGTGCACATTTTTGCGATTCACATAGACGTATTCATTCACTGATGGTGCACTTATGTGGGTGCAGTCTCCATCGCCGTCACCTCTTTGGAGTTCTATCTCGGCCAGTAGGCCGAGTAGCGCCGGATTCATTTAGGCTCGCATTACGCACAGGAGGACTGTCATTTATATGCTTACCAAACAGAAAACAGGTCCACATGATCACATATTAATGACAATCTAATTGGTCAATTATTGCCGTTTGATAGAGTGCCTGCATTAGGTGTGCGCATAGGTTAAGTTTGGGGAACAAATCCATATCGGACCATTAATGAGCCGGTTGGAGGACACGTCTAATCTTGCATTCCGATATAGCCTATGTTTGTGCTGAATTGGGCTATTAGCCTACATGATTGTGCGTTCATAAACTGTCGCTCTTATTCTCTCCATCAAACATTGTAATTCACCGACGCACCACCTACGTCGCCAGTTCCCCCTGTGTTCAAAAAGGGTGTAGAAAACCGTGTAAATCGGTACGGCTACTTGAGAGGTGTCCTACAAAAGCGCGTAGAAAGGCGACTAAATTTTCGCCCTTTCGGCTTGATAGATCACGCTGTGGGGGGGGGGGAATGGCGTAGCCTACGCCTGAAATCGCGGAAAAGACCGTGTAAAAGAAGGCGTACCTCAATGATAAATGAGGCCCCTGGTCATTTAGCAGGCAGTTAAAAGCACAACAGTTCTTTGTAGTGGGCAATCTTCCCCACCAGTGTTTGTTCCAGCTCCAATTGCCTTCTCACTGGAGTTTCAGTTAAAAGGGTGAACACCTCCGTTGAGCAGCTATGGCCTTAATTGCACATTGCCCTCAGCTGGTAATAGTTGACCAGCCGCAATGACTGTTTTCCCCTCTAGGGGGGAGAAATGGGAACTTTCCCTGAATTGTGTTATGTTGATGTTGTTTGTGGTTTCACATTTTGACAAGACAATATGTCATTCAATATGTTGAGCAGTATGTAACACTGTATGGGCTGAATAAAATGTATGTGATAACTGATTATTGTGAGAGTATTTATTTTGCTTAAGTAGTTGCCTTTACATTTAAAGGTGTCAGGGTGAACTGATAAATGGTAACCTGATGATCACTGAGAATGTTCATTCATCTGTAGAGCCAAAGACTATTCAAGACCGACGGTTAACTAGGATAGTTGCCACAAATATTGTACAGTAGGCTATGTAGCCTAAGGAACTATCCTAGAAATTGGTCAATGCAATGTGATCAGCCAGTAAATCACCATCTGATTTATGTTAATTTACTCTTGAATGGGTCATTTTAGCCATCATCGCGACAATCGCCCCCCCCTGAGAGATTTGGCAGGAGCCGCCACTGCTTTCAAGCGAAAAAAAGGATTTACCGAAGAGAGAGACCAAGACCTAAGCTGGCTAACACAGCCAAACAAGGGATTTGAGGCACTTTCAAGAAGATAACTTTGACCAATACGACTGGCTAACGGCTAGCAAAACCTAATGAAATGGTGCTTCCTGCTTTGCAGCTTTATGCATTTCAGATTGATCATGTTGGCAATGTGTTTGAATTTGCTGCTATGTGAGAGATAAGGATCTGTTGTTGCATGTTATTGACAAAAGCGCCCTTATTATGGTGTCAGAATGATGGCTTATGAATGCGATGTGATAGCCCAGAGATGGTTAGCACTGGCAGGGCTATTTTCAGTTATCGTTATCTTGTGATGGACTTAGTTTTGGTGTGGAATTATAATAGTTTGCGTCTTGTTTACGTTTTGGTAGGAACACTTAAATTGTCCCAAGTGTTGCAAATTATTGGTAGCCTACCACTACATGCATAGTTTTTCTCTATCTGCGTGTGTGTGTACGGGGCGCGCAAGGGGGGCATTGGGAGTAATAACAATGTCAGAGATGATCCTGTGCAAGACCCCACGGTACGCTACTGCATTATAGACAGACAGTCCTCATTACAATAGGAGCAGGACACTTCAAATCCTATAGTAACTCCTTTTTTGTATGGGATGTGAGGTATCACTCGCTCTACGCCTACATGTGGTTTATTTTCGGTGATTAGACTTACTGTTGACTGGCACAGCTTTAGGTGGTGATGGAGGAATGAGCTTAATGTATTGATGCTTTTTTGTGCGTGGCTTTAAGCCAGCGCACCTACAGTAGTATAGCGTTCGTCCAGTTATCACTCCCTCCCTCCGTTACTGCAGACAATGTTGGCCTGCATTTCTCTGTTGGCACCACAAGATGCAGTAGTCCCAGCACACCAAATTCAAGAGGACACCAAAATCAACCAAGTAGAGTAGTGGTGAGAGCATTGGACTCCTACCCTGGAGACTGGGGTTGAAGACCCGGTGGCGATTGGGACTATACCCCAAACTTCCACATGTTCATCCTTTCACTCCAACCTTTACCCCTTGCCTTATAGATCAGATCCTGTCCCAACCCCAACCCATATTCTAACCCCAACCCACACTAGGGACTGGAAGAAGGGCCCCAAAACCAACCCGCCGATCTCCACTGCTAGAGTAGTGGTGAGAGCATTGGACTCCCACCCAGGAGACCCGGGTTCCCGGTGGGGATGACTTTATGTTATCATCAGTGTAACTGCTTTAGCCACTGACCGCTACTATTAATGTTATAGAGGCTGCTGGTAGTTGTTGTGAGCTCATGAGCTGACTGGCTATCCCGCTCTTATTGTGCTGGATTAGCATTGGAAGCATTGGAACTGATGAGTCCAGCCGACAAGACCTATCTTAATTTATCAGACATTATTTCATGTCATTTCAATTCACAGCTATTTCAGTGGCATGACTAGCTTCCGTCCTACCAGTCCTGAACAGAAACAAGACAGCCACGCACATAAACCAGACTGGACCTGGCCTGGTTCAATTACTAGGGCTTAAATAACAAGGGCTTTAATAACATCTGCTGTGAGAACTCCAAACTCTGCTCACTGTTCCACGTGTTCCCCAGACTGGAACCTGACGTCTTACGGTTCTCCGGCACCGTACGCGCGCGGGGAGATGACCATGGTCCTGCCGCTCGCCCTGCAGCACCTCGCCCCGCCCTACGTCTCCATCATCGGCATCGGGGCCATCGCCGCCGCCGTCATGTCGTCCACGGACTCCGGTCTGCTGTCGGCCACAACCATCTTCTCTTCCAGCATCTACAAGAACATATTCAGGAAACAGGTGAGGAGGAGGAGGAAGAGAGGGAGGAGGAGGATGGGAGGAGGAGGAAAGGGAGGAGGAGGAGGATGGGAAGAGGAGAGGGAGGAGGAGGAAAGGGAGAAGGAGGAGGAGGGGGTGTGGAGTGGAAGGGGGAGAAGGTTACTAGAGTAGAGGTATTACTGTATCCTTGCATTGACTCTTGAACTCTTTTTGTGGGTGGCTGTAAGCCCGCGCACCATAGATAGCATTTGTCTGGTTGTCACTCCCTCCCTCCCTCCGTCCCGTTGTTGACCTGCAGTTGTCCCAGAACACTAAAATAAATACACTATGACATCACACAGTATCAAGTTCCTTGGTAGTGTTGTGGATAAAGTGTCTGACTACCATTCGATGTGCAATTGGCCAGGAACCCGCCAGTGGATTCGGCTGGAGGTCCGCCAGCGGATTCGGCCGGAGGTCTGCCAGCTCGTCCATCGGGGACCCGCTGTAGGTCCGCTAGCCTTGTGTTATCTGGATTTGTCCCTTACCTTTGTCCAGAAACAGAAGTTGAACCAATTGCAGCAAAATAGTTATCGTAAAAACGTTATCAGTGTAACTGCTTTAGCCACTGACCGCTACTATTAATGTTATGGAAGCTGCTGCTAGTTGTTGTGAGCTCATGGGCTAACTGTCTATCCCGCTCTTATTGTGCTGGATTAGCATTGGAAGCATTGGAACTGATGTGTCCAGGCGACAAGACCCATCTTTATTTATCAGACATTATCTCATGTCATTTCAATTCACAGCTATTTCAGTGGCATGACTAGCTTCCGTCCTACCAGTCCTGAACAGAAACAAGCCAGCCACGCACATAAGCCAGGCTTGACCTGGCCTGGTTCATCTAATTCGATCCCGGATGTCAATAGACTTCTAATGCTTTCTGTATCTCCGTCTGTCCCCTGTAATGTCCCCCCTTTCCCAGGCGTCGGACAGGGAGATGCAGTGGGTTATCCGCATCTCGGTGGTGGTGGCGGGCGTGGTGGGCGCGGCCCTCACCTTCCTGGACTACAGCGTCCTGGTCTTCTGGATCCTGGGGGCGGACATGTCCTACACCATCATGCTACCGCAGCTCGTCTGCGTCCTCTTCTTTGACGTCTCCAACGGTTACGGAGCCATCGCCGGCTACGTCGTCGGGGCGTCCCTGAGGGTGCTGTCCGGCGAGCTGAGCCTCGGCCTCCCTCCTGTCCTACACTTCCCAGGTTGCACTCTGGAGGACGGGGTTTACATCCAGTATGCCCCGTTCAAGACCATCTGTATGCTCTCGGCCCTGGCGGCCATCTTGTTGGTCTCCCACCTGGCGTCGCAAGTGTTCAACAGAGGACTGATTTCAGATAAGTGGGACGTGTTGAGAGTGAAGAAGCAAACGTCCCTAACGCCAACAGTCAACGGAGAGGGGAATGAGGAGAACGAGAACAACCAAGCGCTGACAGGAAACACACGAGAGGATACTGCACACACAGCTAACTCTGATATGGAGCATGACTCTTTAGCTGTCTCTGAGCTGACAATGGATACCAGGCTTTAAGTTTTCTTGTGCCCCCCCATCCTTTTTTCCTCTTTACACCTCCCTGGGATATGGTGTGTCCTCGGACCGTAAACGCTGACATTTCACAAGTGCGAGTATGACAAAATCAGAGAAACCAGGGATTTTTGAAATGGCCTCTGTCTGTTCATGTACGGGAGCCCATCACTGGAGCTACTAGCCACGGTTCATTGTTCCCATTGCCAATACAATGCTTTGTACACACCAAAAAACTATATATTGTGTCTCGTTTAAAGTATAGTCCATTCTACTCAGGGGCTCTCCTACTTTCCAAATCCAGAGTGTAGCACTTCATGAGCATAGGCGTTTTTTTTTTTGGGGGGGGGGGGGGGGGGGCAATGCCCCTGTAATATTAAGCCTGGACCCCCCTGTGGGCCCCCTGACTGGTGAATATTTAAACCTTGTGCATACGTGACAGCTCATTTTGGTCAATGCAGGCAAAATGCATTGTAGATAATAGACTAGTTATATGTAAGGTATAAATGGGTATTTTTCTCTTTCTTTTGATATTACAGAATAGTTTGCATGGTTCTTGTTTAGATCGTTTGATGATGCTGGATAGATTAGTGATAGTGTATGGCTAGGTCATGTACAGTATGTGTTTGTCATGCCCATAGGTCATTTCATTAGCAGCAAGTTGCTTGTATGCTTGTATACTGTACATGTGTGTCAATAAAAGTCTCAAGGTGAACTTCCTAGATGTGTCTGTGTGGTGCATCAGACCTGCCTGCTACAATATGATGAGCGCTTACTTTGTAGAGATGTCCATATTGCTTCTCCCTTGATTACGAATTGTCTCGTATTCATTCCAAGTTGCCTAGTGTTAATATGACCAGATGGGAGTGCTAAAGGAAGTCTACAGTGCCTGCCCATCTAACACTGCAAATTAATCCTAACTTTGTACACTTGCTTCTACTGCTTCATTGACAAGGGTACCACTCACCCTCCTGCAACACAGTTTTGTACTGCATCTTAAAAAATGTTTACTCATAAATGTTTACTCATAAAAACGTCATTGTACACGCTTCCCCTTGGTGTATTAAGTGTATTTCTTATCATCGCTATACAAACGATCAAGACTGGATGTCATACCTTATCTAACACATTTTTAAACATATTTTAACACCACACTGGAAACATGCCATGTACCAGCACAACCATTTTACCTGTCCCCAAACAAAAAAGGATCACTGGAATTGAATGACTACAGACCTGTGACCCTGACCTCTGTGGTAATGAAGACTTTTGAGCGCCTTGTACTGTCCCACCTCAAAACCATCATGGACCCACTCCTGGACCCCCTGCAGTTCGCCTATAGGGCCTAACAGGTCTGTGGATGATGCGGTAAACGTACATTTCATTCTCCAGAGTCCAAAGAGGCTCGGCTAGAGCACAAGCTCTCCCAGCTGCACGTGCCTGACTCCACTGACTGCACCTCCAGTCACCAGACTGTCAAGCTCCTGAAGTTTTCTGATGACACCATCCTCATTGGGCTCTTCTCTGACAGGGATAAGTCTGCCTACAGGTGAGAGGTTGACCATCTGTTTCCCTGGTGCAGTCATACCCAACCTGGAGCTCAACACTCAAGACAGTAGAGATGGTTGTGGAGTTCAGAAAGAGCCGAGTCGACTCTGGAGTTCTTCCACTTCCTGGGCACCATCATCACCCAGGATCTCAAGTTGGAGCGGAACATCAGCTTCCTCACCAAAGAAAGCACAGATGAGCATATAATTACTGAGGCAGTTGAAGATGTTCAACCTCCCAAAGGCAATACAAGTTATAAATAATAAAGATTAACTTTTGAGTAGAGCCTCAAAGAAAGAGCAGGATGTTGCTAGACCTGCTGTAAGGTTCAGTATGAATAGATGGATTGGACATGTGCAGATATGTGGAGTATGTGATGATGTTTCTGCACTCTCTTCACATGTGTACTGTACCCGCTTGCCTGTGTGTGTGTGTGTGTGTCTGCTTGCCTGTGTACTGTATGTGTGTGTTTGTGTACCTGCTTGTGTGTGTGTGTGTGTGTGTGTGTGTGTGTTTGCTTGCCTGTGCCTGTGCGTGTGCGTGTGCGTGTGCGTGTGTGTGCATGTATGTGCCATAGGGTCAACAATGAGTGTGATCCTGGACCTGCCCTACTCCTACTCCATCTGGCTCTCCTCATTAGTGGCCATCGTCTACACGCTGCTAGGAGGCCTCTATTCTGTCGCCTACACCGATGTAATCCAGCACATCCTGACGTTTGTCAGCTTGGTTAGTCTCAATAAAGATTTATAATATCCTCAGTTTGAGGAAACAATATTTATACGACACAAAACTGAAGTCCTTATTAGAGGCAATGAGAGCATTTCTGACAAAACACAACAGGGTACTGATTGGCAAAATCAAATTTGTACCCTTTCAAGATCTGGAACAAATCATTTATGTTTTGACCCCACACCCCCACCGATCGTGCGTCGCCGAATTGGTCTTCAGCGGGCGACTGGCCGCCGTTCTATTAATACATCCATGCTGGCCACACGCCTGTAATCTGCTAGCTGGGTTGCAAATATGATCACCACCTGATCGCTCTTCTGTGTCTCGGCTCCATTTAACCAAGACATAACATAAGTGACTTATTAGCCTACCCCAGTGTTGTTGGCCACTACATTGGTTACCCATTGACTGCAGAATTGATTCTATTCACCTATGGATCGGAGGCAACAGTAGAATACTTGAATGCAAGGTTTATTCAACTACATAAGTCAAGTCACCTTTATGTATAGAGCACGTTTAAAAACAATGGAGGTTGAGCCAAAGTGCTTTCCAGTCAATATAGTTAGGCTACAACAAAATAATATTAGCCTACAGCGGATTGCAATAATGACAATAATAATACCACTACTACTACTACTAGCCTACTACTACTACTACTACTACTACTAATAATAATAATAATAATAATAATAATAATAATAATAAACAACCAATAAGGAACAAATGCAGTAGCATACTATCATCAAACTCATACATTAAGCCACTGTGTAGCGAAACTGGGGTCGCTGCATTATGTTAATGACGTTTGCCTCACCTCCACCACCGTGTTCTGTTCGAGAGCTCGCGGCTACACAGATTACCATCACAGTGACAATTGATTAGTGAATTAGTGACGCACAGCGGGCACCTGTTGAAGACAGGTGGCTGCGCTGCTTGAGTAAGCGCGCAACTAGAGTTGTTCTTGACAAAGTTGACACGCTTGGAATATTTTGTAAAACTGAAAAATGGCCATTTCTGAAAGTAGTGTCATCATTCGTATTGCTGTGTCGCATCACCTTCACGTTGAACATGCGATAGAACTGGAGAGCTACCGGAGAAAGCGAAGAACGATTGTTAGAGGTGGTGCGAGGGTTTTTGGAGTATCGCTGGAAAGTTTACAACAGCGTTCATTTGGCGTAGCTAATGTGCGTGTTCCCCGGTAAGCCTAGCTACTTTGGGCCCTGAATTCATTGAGGATTCTAAAATAAGCCGACGTAAGATTTTCTACTGAGTGGTAGATGTAGGCCTATGCTAATTTACCCTGAAACTTCATTTCAGATTTTTGGTGGACGCTTGCTCACACCTACTGGAACATGTTGACACTGTGGGACTGTTCAGAAAATCTGGCTCAGTTGTTCGTCAGAGAGCCCTCAGGGTACGTGAGTCTTTAGCCCCTTTTAGTTTAAGAACCAAACAAGTTAGTCAACCTTAGGTTATAAATCGTAGGCTACACATTACTGTAAACATTCCAACGTGGCTCCCTGTTGCAGGCCAGGTTAAACCGCGGGGAGGCCTGCCTGTCCACAGCCCTCCCCTGTGACGTGGCTTGCCTTCTGAAGAAGTTCTGCCGAGAGCTCCCTGAGCCGCTGTTCCCGTCCGACGTCCACACAGCCTTGCTGAAGGCCCAGCAGCTGCCCTCCCTGCAGGAGAGGACCTCGGCCACTCAGTTGCTGTCCTGCCTCCTGCCTCACAGAAACGCCTCTTTCCTGTACTATCTCCTCAACTTCCTCTCTGAGGTATCCCACAGGTGTGTGTTAAGAAATGGACGAACGGTACTAACGGGGGGAGGGCAAGACGCAGTCAGGATACAGGAGAGCAAGACTCCTGTGGTCCAGTGTGATCACTCAGTGTAAATTACCAAATAGGCTGCTACAAATGATTTGAGGCAACAAACAAAACGACTTGAGACTACCATTCGATTAAGCTAGCACCCTGTGTGGTCTCTGCAGGGTTGGCCGCATCCACCACACCCATGTTATCTCATATCCAAGTTGATCTATCAGTCTCAATCCATTCTTATTCCGTCCTTCACTCCTTCAGATGCTCTGAGAACCAGATGAGCAGCAGCAACCTGGCTGTGGTCTTTGCCCCGTGCCTCCTGGCCCCCTGCGACACAGCAGAGGGACTGGATGGATCCATTCTCCTGAAAGCAGAGGTGCTGAACACTCTCATAGGGAATGCCCACACGTTTGGTATGGCTCTTCCTCTTCCAACGCAGCCACCCGTTTTCTGCATGATGTATAGGATGATGTGATGATGATGATGATGATGATGAGGGGTGCTGCCCCTGTCTACAGGTGTGGTTCCTGAGTCTGTAATGGAGAGTGTTCCAGTGTTGTTGGACTTGGAGGTGGACAACCAGTCCAAGAGGAGGAGCACAGCCAGGCATACTCTAGGAGGTAGTATTGGGATTGATAAACCACAATCCTCAGTGTTGTTTAGTTCATGACACTCACCAAGCTCTCCAATGTGCTGTATGCTGCAGTATACTCTTTGTTTTTTCCTAAGTGAATTATCACTCAAAATTGTTTGCCCCCCTCTCCGTTTTAAAATGCAGTAACCTCAGCTCTCCACAAGCCTCGGTTTCTTGTGCGATCCAGGCAAAGGCTGCCCTCTCCCTCCAGCCAGGGGGTGAGGGCGGCCCCTGAGAAGAGGCAGTTCCTGAGGAGAAGTCTTGGTCTGGAGACATTCCCCAAAGTCCTTGTCTTCAGGAGCTACACTCTTCACGCAGGTAGGTGGAAATGAAGAGTGCAGTAATAAGCCTGTTGGTGATATAAATGATAGGCTAATTGACTTTGGTTGGAGGCAGATGTGGCCAGGCCGCTATTGTAAATTCGAATTTGTTCTTAATGGCTTTGCGTGGTTAAATTAAGGTAAAATAAAAAGATGTGCGTCATGAAAGATGTGCACCATGAAATGTTCTCAAGATTGCCTCTTGTTAAACATATTGATAAGTTAACAAACTTTAATAATCACCAGAGATTTGGGCATTACAGCAGTAAGAAAGAACAGAAGAGGTGAAGACTATCAAAAACCACATACTGTATACACTAAATAGTGCATGTCTAGATCTAGTCGTGTAACTTTAGTTCATGATGTCATCACCTTCATGATATTTCTCTTATCTGTAGGTCAGACCTCGGCCGTCCACGATGCGTCTGGAGTGGGAGAGAGGAACGCAACACAGAGCAGGAGTCTCAAACGGTAACAATGTATTTTCATTGAACTTTTAAGAGCTGACAGGGATGTCACTCCTTCATGCCATGGTTTTGTGCTGATGCCCTTACAGATCAGAGTCGGGGAAGGTTGGCTGTTTCTCCTTCCAACTGACGTGGGGAGAAAAGGAGGCTAGCTGGTCTCCTGCGCTCACAGGTCTGGCCAAGCTGAACAGAACACCCTGGAGAAGACGGTCGGTTCTGTAGCGCTACTGCCATGATAGTTGCACAGGCAACCAGCCTGTATCAGCTAGCCTATTGTAGGCCTGCCTGATTTTATTCTACTGTAAAACGTTTTTATAAATATATTTGTATATTTTATTTCCAGGATATTGTAGCCTATATCCCTCTGTGCAAATATGTGTTCATTGTAAAGTGGGTGGAAATGTAGGCTACAAAATATGTTAATAAATATTTTAGAACTTCAAAATGTTCATCGCTTTTTAACAGTTCAGAAAATAGTTTGGCTCCAAAGCGTGGCCCTGTCAGCAGCGTTTCTCTGCTAAATTGTAGAGCAGGTGTTTCTTGCATCCCTAATGACCACCTCTGGTCGGCTTTGTCCGTCGACCAATAAGAAAGGAGATGTGAGTGGGTGTCGGTGCCTTGGCAACCGCTAGGCTAATGATCCGTAAATGAGGATCAGCATCCTCGCGCATCACAGCTTTTCTACCACGCATCCCGGCAACAAGGTAAGACAATTTATTATCCTTAGCAAACCCAGCATTTTTTGGGAGCGCTGTACTCGATATGCCCCACAATGCATTGTAGAGAATAGCAAATTGTATATTTCTGTACGTTGCATGGATGGTGATAGTGGCCTGTGTTTGCCCCTGACGTAAATGTCCATAATGGCGTACCTTTATTTTTGTTTCTTTAGCTGAGGCGCTGTGACGTAGCTTTTACTAGGTCCATGTAGGCCTATATCTAAAGGAGGCATCAAATAATTTGCACTCCCACTCTGACAATGCAGATTAACACGGCAACCGAAACAGTATCGCGTCTGTGGTTTATATGCCTGAAACTGTTACATAATTTAGCCTATAGTCTATCACAGCATATAGGCCAGGCTATTTCATATGAATTATGTGCATAGCCTATTACACACTCATCTGAAACATTTTTCTTGTATGCTTATTATTCATAGTCGAGATGGGTTCAGCGGTCAGGTTATCGTGCACAGCACTGCTGGCTATTCTAGTATGTATGACGGATTTAGCATCGGGGCGCAGCACCCGCACGGCGGATCAAGTGTCCGAGGCTGACATCCAGCGCCTCCTCCACGGCGTGATGGAGCAACTGGGCATCGCTCGGCCGAGGGTCGAGTACCCCGCACACCAAGCCACCAACATAGTCGGTCCTCAGAGCATCCAGGGTAGGTCTTGTGACTGAATTTCGTGTACGCATGTTCGCTGTGTCCAGACGAATCAAACAAGTCCTACCGTATTTGTTCCACCAGGTGGCGCCCACGAGGGACTGCAGCACCTGGGTCCCTATGGGAATATCCCTAACATAGTTGCTGAGCTAACAGGAGACAACATCCCCAAAGACTTCAGTGAGGATCATGGCTACCCCGACCCTCCCAACCCCTGCCCACTAGGAAAGACAGGTAGACTGCAGCTGTTACACACAAGAACAATGGTGTGAGCAGTGTACTTTTATGTATTGTCGCTTACTCTTCATGACAAATGTACTTCGCTTTGGATAAAAGTGTCTTCCGAATGAATACAATTAAAATGTAAATGCTTCAGTAGGATGCTGTTGACCGGTGTTTTTGATTCCCCCTGTCCTCTCTGCTTTCTGGGTGCGCTGGGTTCTGTTGCTCCAGCAGCCGACGGGTGTCTGGAGAACGCCCCGGACACAGCGGAGTTCAGCAGAGAGTTCCAGAAGCACCAGAATCTGTTTGACCCAGAGCACGACTACCCAGCCCTGGCCAAGTGGGTGGGTACAGAAGGACCACTTTAAATAGAATGTGTTTTAATTGTTTTCTGCTTTGTGTTCTTCCTGGCTGAACCTCCTCTTGGCAGGTCTGTGGACAAACATATAAGGATGTTCTCTGAAAAGGGCATTTAAACTATTTGTTGACAATGATATGCTGTACTATAAAGGAATGTGCTGAAAAACAATGGAAACATCATTATTTCTCACCACTGTTTTTTCCGCTTTTTTCAGAACAAGGAGATGCTGTACCAAAAACTGAAGGGTAGACCAAAGAGAAGAAAAAGGGTATAGTGTTTCCTCGTTGTCTTTCTCCTTAGAGAGAAACAAATGTTTGCTTCTCTGTGAAAGCACATAAACTGCCATTAGAGGTTTCATACTGTCCCCCAAAGGGTGTTATGCACTTTTAAACTCGCATTTCTGTGTGAAAAGTCACATGTAGACAAATGCATTAATGAATCTTAATTGGGAAAAATGACATTAGTAAAATAATACCTACTCTACAAAAAGAGAATCTGGATTTTGAGCATATTACATTAAGCTCCACAATAATTTAACAAATTTCATATTGTTGAGTGTTATGTTTTGAGTTTTTCCCTCCGCTACTGGCCTTGGCTCGGAAACGAAGCACTCTTCTTTGTTGAAATTGACTAGAAAGTGTCCCCTCTTCTCGAATTGTAGAGTGTCAACCCCTACTTGAGGGGTCAGCGTCTGGACAAAGTGGTCGCCAAGAAGTCAGTTCCCCACTACCCTGAGGAAGAGGAGGAAGAAAAGACCACTGCCAAAACCATCCCTAGCAAGACCACAACATGAACACAGACTGGGTTTGGTGGCCACTATGCGCTCACTTCACCCTCAGATTAAAGTATATGAAAATAGTGTCTGAAAATATGTCCACAAATAAATTGTATTAAGTATTGAGAAAATAATGTTGATTAGGCTATATCATACTTTAAACCATGACATTCAAGACCAACTACAATGCTCAATCAATTAATCAAATACAGTATTGATATGTTCAAGTGTTTTGAGTATACTGTACATATTCACAAGGGTGCCGTTTGTATCCAAACGCTAAACATTTACAGCGAATCATAGATGTGGAATTACCCTGCTGTCTCTTTTTTAAATGTGCTTCAGGATAGGTCATCTTTAGCTCTGGTGGAAATTCTCAAGTTAAATTATTTTTGTGATTAATAATACTCTGTGACGATGGTCAATGTTATTTCAACTCTTGCTTTCATTAACAGAATGACTAGCCAAAATCAATAGGCCTACTTGTACTGATTTGCACAATGTGTAGCCTATTGCTTTGCCATTTTCATATAATAACTCCCACACGTTACTACTTGCTCATTTCCTGTAAAGTCTTCAATAAAAAATGTAAGCTGCATTTTACATGGTTTGAGTTTATTTATCTGTTTATCACTTGAAGGGCGGTTGAGGGGGCGTGTTCCTCCAAGGTATTTAAACAAGGGATGGCCTACTGTAGAAAACTCACATCGTTCAGGGATACTCGACCTTATATGCAGTGAGCCCACTGCTTAGTCGACGTTATCATATAGGCAACAGGTCCCCCATGATAAGGTAACTATTGAGTATCACTTCTGCTGATCTATTTTACTATGCTGTAGCCTATAAAACGCGCGTAAAGGCTATGCGTAAATGCATTATATAGGCTACCTCCTGAATAGTATAATTTTCATCGCATTTTTCATAATATGCCTCCTCTGAATTGTATAATTTTCATCGCATATTTTCATTTCTTTCCTGCGCTCAAGGATGAAGACATATTCGATTTTCACCGCTACCGTGTTGGTGGGCTTTCTTTCCTGCCCACTTAGAAGCGCAGGAGCCAGTGTGTTCCAAGGCGTCTTTCCCCAGCCATACAAATACAACCCCAACGAATCGGAACGATTACTGCAAGCACCGCATCCTGGGTTTGTAGCCCACGGGACGGGGCCGGGGTCGACTGCAGACGAGGTGTTGGAGTCGAGTCAAGAAGCCTTGCATGTCACGGAGCGCCGCTATCTCAAACTTGACTGGTGCAAGACGCAGCCGCTCAAGCAGACGATCCACGCGGAGGGCTGCCTCAGTCGCACCATCATCAACCGTTTCTGCTATGGACAGTGCAACTCTTTTTACATCCCCCGCCACATCTACAAGGACGACGAGGCATTTAAGTCATGCTCCACCTGCAAGCCCAAAACCTTCTCCACCATCACTTACACTCTCATCTGCCCCGGGCAAACGCCCAGCACCAGGAAAAAACGGGTCCAGCGCGTAAAGCAGTGCCGGTGTGCATCCATAGATTTGGACTAAATCCATGGAACCTATTAAAATACATATTATTTGGGATGACCCTGACCTAGAAGGAATGGAGAAGAAGGTGTGGACAATATAAAGGCAAAGTAAAAAAAATGCTCGAGCAATATGATCCAGCATCCAATTATGTCTCTCCAAGCGTCTTTAATAGCAGCTATGTCTGCGGACACACGGTCAGATTTCTTGGATATGGCCGTCTGGCATTTTTGCAAGCTTGTAAATGTTTGTGCGTAATTGTACGTAAATAATATTATTAGCCAAATAGGAAGACCAAAACGCGTACGACACGTGCTGTATGGGTATGCACTGTAAATCATAGCCCAATATATTAAGAAATTATAGGGAAAGCTAGCTCATTTTCAGGGAACGTGTGTTTAGATGGAATAGTAAATTCACGTGAATGGGGTCTCCTGTATTGTTTCCACTGTGTGGAATAAGAGTAGACGGTTGTTCCTCACTGCTGAGTGAAATATCAATGAATGTTGGCTTTTTACCACCTGCACGGTGAAGTGTCACTATATGATATCTATATTACATTTAAATATAAATAAAATGGTTGGGGAATTAACTAATTTTCAACATTACTTATAGCTACAATCAATTAGGCAACTCCTGTAAGAAAGACATTTGGAAATGACCTCTTAAGCGAAAATCTGCAGTGTAAGGAAATATACAGAGCTAGCTGTTATTCAAATCTTACATATTTAATTAAAGAAATCATATTTTGTGTCAACAAAAGTAATAGCTAGAGACACTTGAGAAGCTTTTTACAACCTGCACCGTGGGGTGTCACTCTATGACATCTATATGACATATTGTAAATAACATTGTTGGTGAATAAACACATTTTATTATATCTTGACAACATTTCTTTGACCATTACCTATAGCTATAATCACTTAGGCACATACTGTAAGGAAGACATTTGGAAATGACATCTTAAGAGAAAATCTCTTTAGAAAATGCAGTGTAAGAAACCATACAGAGCTAAAGCTGTTATTCAAATCTACATATTTCATTTTAAAAAAATCATTAAAAATGTGTGTAAATAACAGTAATAGCTGAAGAGAAATTTGAGAAACTAAGTATAGGAGGAAAGTGCTTAAGAATGAGGCGGTAAATTCTCCATTCTTGAAATGCATAGGCCTACATCACTAAAGAATGTTGAACATGCTACAGTAGCAGTACCATATCATGCTACAGCAGTACCATATATTACAGTAGCAGTACCATATCATGTTACAGTAGCAGTACAATATCATGCTACAGCAGTACTATATCATGTTACAGTAGCAGTACCATATCAGCATCTCAACTGAGTGAGTCAAAGTTTTGGTTGTTTTTTTGTCTGTGGATCATGAGCCTGTAATGACCCCGGGGGTCAACCACCAGCAGCAGGCCTCAGGGGGCAGGCTGGTGTGTCATGGGTGTCAGAGTCTGAACCAGATGAAGGCGGACTGGAGGAAAGATCACACGGTGAAGGACAGAAGAAGAGAAGCAATCATCCGCTAGTTCAGATCAGTTCGCTCCTTCACACACCATATCCTCCTCTCTCCTTATCCTCCTCTTTCCATATCCTCCTCTCTCCTTATCCTCCTCTCTCCATATCCTCCTCTCTCCTTCCTCCTTCCTCTCAGCTAGCCGACAATCCGGCTTCTTTCTGGCGCAGTCTCTCTTTCTGTCAAGGCACAGAGGAAAGAGGTCACACAAGGGGACAGAAGGCGAAGTGTTTGAATTCTTTAAATTTTCGATAAAAAAACAACACTTAAGAGGCAAAAGGACACATGCTTTTTACATATCCATGCTATCCTCTTTAATTGAGAAGGTAATCTTGTAATAATAATAATAATAATAATACATTTTAGTTGTAAAGCACTTTTCATAAAAAAAAATCTCAGAGTGCTACAAGTTTAAAAGCATAACATAACAAAACACAACTGATCAAAAGGAACACCATTTTAACAGGCAAAGGCCTTTTTAGTAGGTTTTTAGGCGGGCTCTGAGCTGCCCTCAGCCGAGTGGGGAGGCTGCCCTGCTAGCCATGGTGTAATCTCTAAAGGCTCAGTGTGAATATGGTGGTGGACACAGCGCCATCTCTCTCACCAGGCTGTTGGGGTTGACCTTCCTGGTCTCCACCTTCTTCTCTCCAGTGATCCTCTTCACTGACAGCTGGGCCTCTTTCAGTCTAGAGGGGAGGGGGGGGCGTCAAAAGGGTGCAATATAGAACCATTTCATTTAATCAATAGAAGAACCCTCTGATAAAGCTGTCCAGAGAGAGCCCTTCTCAGCTCTGTGAGGTCCTGTTTGGAACCCTAAATGGTTCTTTCTGACCTGAATAGGATTGTGCATGGAGCCGTAGGAACCTGAAATAGTGGTTAACTGTAGTGTGTGCGGGAGCACTTCTTTCCTGTGTAGCTAGCTACGTAGGGCTACACACTCCCTGCGCATAGATCACCTCACATGGGCGATTTTATAGGGGGGGCAGGGGGTCCCCCCCCTGATTGGCCAGCCCAACTCTGCTGAAATTCTTTAAAAATATATATTATTTTTTTTACTAATTAACACAATTATTAAATACATAATTGTGGTTTGTACCAGTTTGTGTTAGGTCATCATTCATTTTAAAAGTGTATTTATTACTTAAACTAGGCTACCTTTAAAAAAATATTTATTCATAATCCACCAATGGCACAACTCGTCCGTCGACCTGAACTATTTCCGGTTTGATCTGTTACCGCAAAAAAATTACTGTACTGCTCAGTGCTCAACAAGCTACAACTAGCCAACCTGCTCACAATGGCGAAAAGAGCTCTAAAAACAATTGACCACTTCTTCATAAAAAATAAAAAAAACTGGCAATGCTAATGAAGAAGCTACCACTCCAAATGACACCGCAGCAATCGAATGCAGAAGTGCTCCAGAGGTTAAGCTATGCTTAATTTAGTTACTGTTGTGCTACCGACATGGCATAGCCTATTTTGAAGGCTGCAGGACTGCCTGTGTGTGTGATAGCCTACGCTCACTGCTCTGCTACGTGCACAGTTGCAGTTTGATGTTGTGATGTTGGGTATGGCCTAGTGCTCGGTCATAAAGTCATATTGACATGCTCGTGGTGTCTAGATGAAGTTTGATGCGTTGTGCATATTGAATTGTCATATGGATTTCTTATTAGCATACTGTTCACAACTGGCATTCTTTGTAAATAGATAGACGGGACGGCAGAACTGTTTTTTTCTTCTCATGTCAAAATGTTGCCCCCCCTACTCTCAGAGGGTAAAATCGCCTATGTCACCTCATATTTGAGATGTTCTTGTTCTCTCTCTTCCACCTGGTCTTGAAGTCGACACAGAACTCGAACCACAGCATGAAGAAGTGACCAGCCGCCACCTGGTTCTCTCCAGTCTTGGGCTTCAGACCGAAGTACAGCACCGTGTCCTGGAAGCTGAGGACAGAACCGGGACAGAGGGACGTCTGGGGTTAACTTTGACCGTCTGGTCCAACATCACATTCCTCTTTATCTCTCTTGTGAGACCATTCTTAGAAAACATATGTTAGAAATTAATGAATATAAGTGAAAAGACCACAGTGCATTACAGACAAATTCTTTTTTCTTTTTTTTTTTTAATAATAGGCCGCTGCTTCATCTCAGACATTGTTATTTTAAAAGGAAGAGAATAATTGTGTTGTCAAACCTTTTTTGTGCACACATCAGCTGAGACTCTGTTTCTTCAAATACTTTCCGTGCTGCAAACGGAATAAACATGTTTCATAATTCGACAATGCCACACACATGTCCTCACACTGAAGTAATGGTGAGGTAGCCTCAGACCACAGACGTCCGTGTTCCAGAGAAAGCACTAAGAGCCTCCAATACCGATGACCCATCTGACGGAGCCAGAACATAATTTGCTCCTTAAAAACAACAGTTTTACAGGCAATTACAAAACAATCTGTCTTTTCTTGCTGCCAAATTGGTTGGTGTTTACTGTGAAAAAGCAGGCATACTACCCGGCCTTTTGTGTGACTACAGTGGGGTATGGCTCAGGACAGAGCGGCGCACTGAGGCGGAGGAGAGCGTTGCTGCCGGCCTGACTGTCTCAGGCAGCGTCCTAGTCACCGCCAGATCTCCTTGATCCCTATCACGCTGTCTAGCCTAGCCTCTGCACCCAACTGTCTTCCCTACAGACATAGATATCAACCATCCCCTCCATAAACACACACACACACACACACACACACACACACACACACACACACACACAGCCTCAGATATTCACTATGGCAACAGGATGTACACGTTCTTATCTGGGTGCTAGAGACAATGGAATAATTATGAACGAAGTATGAGAAGAGAGGGAGACAGAGAGAAGGAGTGGAGGGAGTCGAGGGGGAGAAGGAGAGGACTGAGGGAGAAAGATAGAGGGAGTGGCGGGGGGGCAGTTAAACAATGATCCGCCATGTTCACCCACAATAAACACTGTCAAACTAGTCAAACTGACAATGCACAGATTTGTTAGGGAGTTCCAGATCTAACGTTATTCACTGATTCACAGCCAAAGCACAAGCAAGTAATCAGCTTTCCTCCATTTGCACATACCCATTTTACTCAGGTCTGGTCACTATCGTGCTCTAGGAATACTGCTATGCACTATGTAGTGCTACTACTTTGTCCTACTTTGTTCTGTATGTGTTTGTGGTCCCTGTCTCACTCACCAGACAGGACAAAGGCTTCCATCTTGTCCTTGAAAGGTTGTAGATGTTCCTCCGGGCAGTTGGAGCAGACCTCCTGAACATCGTTCTCACACACTAGGACAGATAAGCAATACTTGGATAAGTCTACCTTAAAACAACCAAAAAAAATTATCTAGTTCTTCTCCACATTCATGTCTTCACCCACAGGAATGTGAGACCCGGAGAGAGAATTAGGCCTTAGCTCAACTTGTGCCAGAGTCAAAGGTTATAGTTGTGGTCTTGGTTAGATGCACCTAAGATGGCGGCACCAGATAGCTCTCTCTCTCTCTCTCTCTCGCTCTCGCTCTCTCTTTCTCTCTCTCTCTCTCTCTCTCTCTCTCCCCCCTTCTCACTCTCTCTCCCTCTGGGCCTGCCTGTGGCTCCCTGCTGCTCTGTTTGTTCCCTCTGGCTTACTATCCAATCAGTGGATCACAGGAGCCAATCTCCTGCACCAGTCATAATACAAGCCTTGGAGGGAGCCAGCAGCCCGGGAGACCCCCCTCTCCCCTCCATCCCACACACACCCCCAACCACGCTCCATCAACATCTCCCAGATTAGATTACAAAGAATACTGTTTTCATTCAGGATTTGTGTAAACTATGGAGACGGCTATCTGCGGGGCAACTTGCAGTTCTTTTTTTTTTTCTTTTTTGCTGCTTTTGTGCAGGGGAGGAGTTCTTTACAGCCTGAAGAGGGTCACTCACTCTGAGGTAAACACAGGCTCAGGGCCCACTGTTAGAGACGAGGGTGTTTGGAGTTGTGATTGAAACCATGTCTAAGGCAGTGCAGCAGAAAATCAAAATCCCACTCACTTCATGACTATGACTCACTTATCAGTTTCATCTCAACCACACTAAACGTTGTGTGGTTCCATCTTGACTAAGGAACACGTTTCATTGCAGGAAAAAGGGATCACATGCACTTCAATGGGATGATATTTCAGCCTATGGAAACAATCACAGCTGAACATCATGTATTTTACATGTGCTAACCAACCCTCATAGTATAACGCCTTCATTTCATATTTCACTGTATAACTCCTCTTCTACCTTTGCATCCACTTATACTGCTGCTGTGTACAACATCAGCTGAGAGTAGACAAATATACACATCCACAAACCCAGGCAGACACACTCACAAATACAAACCCACTAAACACACAAACTAACCAAACACGAGCAAAAAAAAAGGGCATAAACAAAGGCCTGGTTCAAACCAGGCACGAGGGAAGTTCAAACAGGTCGGACAAAAGGAAGCTGTGATGTGAGATCCCGATTCCACGGTGGTTGGGACTCTTTGTGATAAGAGTAGGCTGTGTTGAGAGCTAGAGAAACGTATCTAGGACACACATCTGGAGACCACACGGAAGCCAGACGATAGCGTTTAGCGGCCCGAGGAGTTCGGGTGCATCTCTACCCAGAGAGCCAAGGGAAGATAAGAGAGCACCTTGCTAGATTACGTAAGGAGAGGGCCGCGATCGTCGCCCCCCGCTGGCGACAGGGGCACAAAGACACACAGGAGACACAATGAGGACAGATCTGATGGGCAGGATTAGCACAGTATCTGAAAGGCGCCAGTCTCCCTACACACACACACACACACACACACACACACACACACAGATGGTGCTCAGTACCACGCTGTGTTAAGGAAAGAGAGCCACACGATGTCCTAGTATGTCCTAGTGTCCTAGCTCTGGCTGGCTGGCATGTTAGTGTGTGTGTGTGTGTGTGTGTGTGTGTGTGTGTGTGTGTGTGTGTGTGTGTGTGTGCGTGTGTATGTATGTGTGTGTGTGTGTGTGTGTGTGTGTGTGTGTGTGTGTGTGTGTGTGGATGCCGTCATATGGGCACACTTAAAGAAGAGGGGAAGATGAGAGGGAAGAGAAGAAAGGAGAGGAACTGTTTTGTTGTGAGGCGAGGCAGACTCGTGAGGTCGCTCAGAGCTGGCCCTTGAATTAAGTATAAACAGAGTTTCTCAATGGCTGTGGTCATGTGATGGGAAAGCAGACTTGTTCCTTGTCAGTGGGGCTGAGGAAAACGATGCCAGACCACGCTGAGGTTTCCTCTGCGGGAAACTGAAGAACAGCAGTGATAGAGTTACAATGGCGTCTAACGTCTACAATTTTTTAAACACACAACACAACAACCTCAAAGTAATCCAATCCCGGTCACTCAGTCACATACGTATGCAAACATGCAAACAGTGACAGTTTCCCTGTCACTATTCAGAGTGGCCATCATGTTTTTGCTAGTGGGTCTTTTGTGGAGCACAGACCAGTATGAAAGACCAGTATCAAGCTATAGTTGTCTATAGCCCAGGGGCTACAGCATTAACCTTCTAATACTCAAGATCACTCATCACACAAGATTTCTCACTATCTCCATTGAAGAAGCAGTGAATATAACTAGTTTATTTTTACCATAAACATCATTATGTTCTTGTTTTCTACATTTTTGTTGGGACCTCCAACTGTACCTGTCAAATCTTGTCTTAGACAGACCTATACCACATATACATAATATATAGCTCATAATATACCACATATACTGTACATAATATATAGCTCATAATATACCACATATACATAATATATAGCTCATAATATACCACATATACACAATATTTAGCTCATAATATACCACATAAACATAATATATAGCTCATAATATGCCACATAAACATAATATACAGCTCTTAATACACCACATACACATAATATATAGCTCATAATATACCACATAAACATAATATATAGCTCTTAATATACCACATAAACATCCTGTAATGCAGTCCTATCTACGTATGTTTTTTAGGAACTCCCACCTGTCAGGTCTCGTCTAAGCTGCCGTAGGTCTTTGGTGATGTCATCAAACTTGACCTGCGCTGCCAGGAATACGTCCTGCGGTTCAGGAAGAGGAAAGACGCTCCTGTCTGTCCCTGCGTGCTGGGAGAACCAATAACAGCACATCAACAACCTGTGACCCACTAAACAATTGACTCAAGACTAGAGGACTTCTAAAGGAGCGCACTGACAATAGACACATTAACAAAAAAACAACTATCAGCCACAGACTGAAGTACTGTGAGAGAGAACATGACATCACCTTATCCAGGTTACGAAGATAGTATGACACCACATAGTCCACCAGACTTATACGATTGTCCTTGGTAGGAAACGGAGAAGCACATCAAAGGGAAGTTCTCTATTGTACACTACTTCATAATTTGCTATTCTCTTCTATGCTATTCCCTGTGTTGACCGGGGTCACGCTGTCGCAGCGCTCCGGCCCTCACCCTGCTCTTCACGTCCTTCAGCTTGGGCAGGATGTCCAGTCTGAAGCCGTCCGCCTGGCCCCGAGTCCTGCTACCCCCGTTCATGTGGTTCCCCAGGGCCAGGACCAGGCCCATCACCTCCTTCACGCTGACCTGCTGCCGCAGCGTCTACAGAAGCAAGGAGGACGCGGCGCTGGGTCAACCCACAGACAAGGAGGACGCAGCGCTGGGTCAACCCACAGACGAGGAGGACGTGGCGCTGAGTCAACCCACAGACGAGGAGGACGTGGCGCTGGGTCAACCCACAGACGAGGAGGACATGGCGCTGAGTCAACGCACAGACGAGGAGGACGTGGCGCTGGGTCAACCCACAGACGAGGAGGACGCGGCGCTGGGTCAACCCACAGATGAGGAGAACGCGGCGCTGGGTCAACCCACAGACAAGTACTGCAGCGCGGACGAGAGAAGAGGCGCTACGGACACGGACAGGTTGGGCTCATCAGATCTTGCAGCGTAGATCCGCCTCTAGAATAGCTGTTAAGACGTAGCTCAAAGTAAATACATTTAGGGCAGAAGGTGGCCCACTGAACTGGTGCATGGAGGTCTGCCTACTGTTGTGCCCTTGAGCAAGGCATTTAACACTAGCTCCTAACATCCAGGGGTGCTGGTGAGGTTGGCAGACCCTGTGCACGACTCAAATGATGGTTGAGATAGAAGGACAGAAGACTATTTGCCCTTGGGGGATTCATAAAGTATACCCATACCATAGTCTGTGATACAGAACATCCTACTGTATCAGTTTGTGTTTATTACCTGCCTGCATACAGTACATAAAGGTTAGTGGTCAGTGGGTGTTTTGAGGTCCTTTAAAGAGCGCCCACCTTGCAAACTCCTGAGACCAGGTCCACTTTACGCTGGATGGAGGCAACGGCGTCGACAAAGACTGACTGGAAGATGATACTGTGAGCTCTGCCTGCGAAGTCCGGGATCTTAGCCAGCTCATACAGGAACCTAACACACACACACACACATTATACAGAAGTATGTTTTGTAGTGATTCTCTCTTTAAAGCGGTGATGAAGGCTTTGAACTCACTGTTCAGGTTTGTCCAGCAGCTTGGACTGGTCCTCCTCTGATGTCTTCATGTGCCTCTTGATCCTCTCCAGCTCGTCTGGCTGGGCTCTCTGAAGGGACACGAGACACAACAGCTGAAATCTCCCTCGGGTTGCTTCAAAACAATAACAGCTATTTTATTAAACAGGAGTGACTAAAAAGACAAACGAATAGGACATGCCCGTTGTCAAACTCACATTTTCATATAAGGCTTCTATAGTCTCCAAGTCCACCAGAGAGTTGTCCACAGTCAGAACAGCTGCAGACATGAATGCAGAACAGAATTATTATGCATGTATACATCATAAATTATAGTAATGCTGGAACATCTCAGCAATCTTTCTTTTGTCCAGAGATCATTCCTACTGGAGTGTGTGTATGTGTGTGTGTGTGTGTGCATGTGTGTGTGTGTGTGTGTGCGTGTGTGTGTGTGTGTGTGTGTGTGTGTGTGTGTGTGTGCGTGCGTTTGTGTATGTGTGTGTGTGTGTGTGTGTGTGTGTGTGTGTGTGCGTGCATGCGTGCATGCGTGCGTGCGTGCGTGTGTGTGTGTGTGCGTGTGTGTGTGTGTGTGTGTGAAAGGACTGAGTTCAGGGCTGCAGTCACCCACCATGTCGTATGTCCTTCATCTCCAGGTGCAGGCTAGAGATGAGGATGGCGACGGCCGTGGAGCGTTTACCATCCAGCAACTTAATTATCTTAATAATGAACAGGAGACGCAGGGAAACACCGTTACCATGACTACACAGCCCATTAGAGACAGACCATTAGTGGCTATGGTTGCTCAAAGAGTGAGAGTTCAATGAAGGTTAAAAAAAACAAAAAAAACATGCAGCCTCCAAGCCAAAGTGCTCTATTGTACTATATTTCCAGGCTAAGCCATGGTTCCAGTTCCAAGTGAGCCCAAGACATCAGCACCCCCTAGTGGACAACAGAGACATCGCTAGCCGGCACTGACCCTGGTTCCTCCTCACCTTCCTGGCTTTGGCTTTCTTCTCATAGGCCTCAGACAGAGGTTTCCTCTTGGTCGGCACAGTGCTCTTGGAGAACAGGTCCTCAAATTCGCTGGTGTTGATTATCTCTGGCTCCTCTAGAGAGTTCCACAGTGTAGCGTGACTGAGGGGGGAGGGAGAGAGAGAGAGAGAGAGAGAGAGAGAGAGAGACGCGTTCAGTAATTATGCAAGTGGGTTTGTATGTATGTATGTATGTATGTATGTATGTATGTATGTGTGTATGTGTGTGTGTGTGTGTGTGTGTGTGTGTGTGTATGTGTGTACTGTATGTGTGTGTGTTATAGATATAACTCCATTCACGTGTTAGAGGGATAAAAAACCTACTTGTTGTCCTGCATCAGTACCCTGGTCCAGTAGAGCGGCTTCATGGGGCAGGCGGGCTCCACGGCTGGCTTCCTGGGGGGCCTCTCCACCAACAGACCCCCCACGGGAGGGAGAGGTGGCGGGGGGCCGCACCCCGGCATGGGAGGGGGGGGTGGGGGCACGCCTGGTATGCCTGGCGTCTGGCTTGGGAGCGGAGGAGGAGGAGGAGGAGGAGGAGGAGGAGGAGGAGGAGGAGGAGGAGGAGCGGGAGCTGTATTGCCAGATGGTTGAGATGTAGTAGGCGCAGGCGGTTCTGATAGTGACAGAGGAGGGGGAGGAGGAGGAGGAGGGAGTGGCCGTCCTGCCAGACTGAGGCTGATGGAGGACAGGTCCCGTCTCTTGGGCCCGTGCTGCTGGGGGAGCTGAGATCTCCCTCCGTCTCTCCCCCCACCCTCCTCCTCCTCCTCCTCCCCAGGAGCTCTGACCAAGGCCTCCCGGTCTGTCTGGACGCAGACGCTGCGGAAGGCTCGGCGCCAGAGCTCGTCCCCTGTGTCCACGCCCGCGTCGCGGACGTCTGCGCGGCGGCGGCGGCCCCCGCCCAGGGCCAGCTCCGCCCGTAGCCGGACCAAGGTGTCCTCCAGCTGGGATACGCTCTCCTCATTCTCACGCCTCAGCCTGGAGAGCTGCTTACCAAAGTCGTCCTGTAAAGACGGGTTCAGACTTGACTTCAACAACCGCTACTCCAATTTGTCAATGATTGGCCAATCAAATTAGATCACCAGGGTCTGATCTCCACCCACCTGTAACGTCTCCACCTCTTCGTTGCATTCTCTCTTCAGCTGCAGGAGGGCTGCTTGGTGCTCTGGGGACAAGGATATTACAATATATACTGTTGCACAGGCCTGGGACCAAATACTATCTGAAATAATTTCAATGACTTAACTGTGCTTGATGGCTTTTGTCTGGCACAATGGAATCAATCAGCATTTCCCAAAAATGTAAACAACATCCACTTGACAATTCATGCAGACACAAGCATAGGCTAAAATAATTAAAAGGATTTCAAATAATATTCTGACTCTGAGTCTGATTCTGAGTCTGTGTAGCATTACAGTATACCATCATAGCATAGGTAAGACAATACCTAATTGTGCCACACGGTGGCAGTAGGCTCCCAGTGTATTTAAGCATTTTCCTACTTATTTGTAGGGGATCATACATTTCAGAACCACAATCTCACCTAATCCTGCTTGTGTTTGTATTCTTGGGCAGGGGACACATCTGATGTTGAGGCTGTTGCTCATGGATTATCTATCCAAGTAACATAGTGATATATATCTATCCATATAACAACATACAGTATATCACGCAGAGCTCTGAGTAAAGAGCTGGATCTACTCTTCTGACCATTAATCCACGCAACCCTGTCATTCCCTGTGAGTCATGAGCTTTAACCTGCTGCTGTGGACACACTAAGGGCGGAGAAGTGTTTGCTTTTGCGTTAGAACATTCTGGTGAACAGACCCACAGCCAGATACCACAGAGCAAACATTGACTCTTTCAGCTCTGCACTCTCATGCCGACAGCATCAATATTATGGGTATGGTGGGTATGGTGTTCTCTTCTAAGTAGCTTTCCCATTCCTATACTAAATTACCCTGGATGACCGTGACTGCAGAGGAGCGTTTTCCTTCATTCACGGAGGGTTAAAACATTTCTGTGACCTCGGGCGACTGGTCACGGCGCCCTTACCCGCCTCAGTGTACTTCAGCCCCACCTTCTCCTCTTTGGGTGGGGGCCAGACGGCGTGCAGCCGCCCGGGGACCCGGTCCTCTACCTCCGCAGGGCTGGACACCTCCGACTGGGGGGGGGGGGAGAAGAGGGACACATCGGGGAAGACACGTGGTTTATGGAGAGACACAACACAGCTATCCTCAGAGTCCTACGAGAACACAAGTGTTACTGCAGCCATTCCAATTGAACCCAATCAAAATATTGATTTTATTCACTCAGTCTCTCGTCGTCTTTTTTTTCTGACAACAGTGCAACTGAGCCAGAGACAGGAGGACAGAGTAGAGCCAGGAAAATGTCCGCCGCCTACTTTTGAGTCAGCAGGGATGTCCTTCTCAGGCGTCTTAGAGGAGGTTCTCTCGAAGATGGCTCTCAGCACATCCTTCTCGCCACTGAACTTCCTCCTCGCTGTTCCCGTGTCTGCCGCCTCCCTCTTCAGAGGCCTGGGAGTGAAGAATGCCTTGAAGGCGTCGAAGGCCGCCTCCGCGCCGGAGGCTGGAGGCCTTGGTGCCTCTGAGGGCTCTGGTCCCGGAGTGTCTATTGCCGCCGGTACCGTGAGCTCCTCTGTTTCCTGCTCACTCTTCCTCTCCTCCCTCTCTTCCTCTTTGCTCTCTTCCTCCTCTTTCTTCTCCTTCTCTTTCCTCTCCTCCTCCTCTCTTTTCTCCTTGTTGTCCTCCTCCTTCGCTCCTTCTGTCTCTTCCCTGTCCGGCTCGTCCTTCTCAAAGGGATCCAACTTCCTGCTCTCCTCTCCTTTGCCGGGGTCCAGGTTGAGGAACTGGGACAGCTGATCCAGAAAGCCGCCCTTGGGCTCCGCCTGGACCCCAGGGGCCCCCTGCTTCTTCCCCAGGCCAGGGGGTCTGACCTGGGTCACCGTGTCGTGCTCTGCCCCCGCCACCCCCTTCCTCAGGACCCTCAGGCCGGAGAAGAGGGCAGGCAGCTGGACGGCTTTGTCTGAAGGGGGGCCCCGGGAGAAGGTGGCCCTGGTGGAGGTAGCGTCAGGAGGAGGGCCACAGGACGGGGCCCGGACCGGAGATGGAGCTCCCCCCTGGGGGTTGCGGGGCCGGGCTGTGGGCTCCGGCTCCACAGGAGAGAGCGCGTGGTTGGCCGGGTCAGTCACTGGCGGTACCACCCAAGCAGGGGACGCCATCGCTTCCGTCACTCGCGCATCCGGGCAGACGGGCCCACCGGCCTCTGCGACATCTGGGGACAAAACAGCAGCAGCGGATGAAGAAAGCATGGCCTCCCGCTCGAGGGGGCTCCCTCCAGCCTCACCTATCTCACCGAGCTCATCCGGCGGAATGCTCTCTCTCCCCTCTGCCCTCTGCACGCCGCCAGACACGCCGCCAGACACGCCGCCAGACGCGCCGCCTCGCTCCTCAGGCTCAGTCGACGCCGACGCCGCCTGCGACTCAGAGACAGATTCAGTTCTGGTCAGAGTTATGACCAGTGCTCTGGCGTTGGAGGGTCCTCCATCGTCAGGTTTACCAGCCTCCGCTGTGAACGAGACAGAGGTGTCTGCGGTGGCCACTTCCCTGGAGTGAACTTCTGAGGGTCCGTCTCGGCTGTGGGTATCTGCGTTGACACACTGCTTTACGGTAGGTTTCTCTCCACTGTTGTGGGTATACTCATTTTGGTGGTGGTGTGTGGTGTCTCGGTTGTTGTAGTCTGAAGACATTCCCTGACTATTTGTATCAATAGTATTTTCCTCATTGTCGGTCACAGCAGTCGGTTTTTGATTGAGAGTGACTGTAGTGAGATCCTGGTTCTTTTTGTCATAGAGCTTGTGCTCACTGTATAAGTAATCAGTCACTGGGTGTGAGTAGCTGTCTGAAGCTGCATTCGAGTCAACAAGCTTCTCCTCCATACTGCGATACTCTGTTGATGCCCTCTGCCTTGGCTGTTCTACGGCCACGCCTTCTTCATCAGTATCTGTCCAACCGTCACACCCTTCCACACTGGGCACCCTTCCCACAATGCTCTCATCTGACGAGCTGAGAAAGTTGCCGTTCAAATGCTCCTCTTCATCCTTTTTGGTCACGTCCATCACTGCCTCCACTTTAGTTTTACAGACTACAACTTCGCCCGCCTTGTCACGCGGAGAACTACAAGTACCAGGTGGCACGGTATCGGCTGACCCGATACCCCTGTAGCCCTCGATCTCCCGTCCGGCCGTTTCCTCTCGGTCATCTGGACCCGTCGTTTTGTTGCCGTTGGTTTCTCCGCTCTGCTTCTCCCCCACGCCTCCTGCGCTGGGTTCCCCGCCGGTCAGACCGCCGTTCGGTTCCGTCTCCAGACGGTGGCCGTCGTTTATGGGTTCCGTGTCTTCTCCTGAGACACTCCGGCAGAACTTCAGGACAGCCACCTCCTGGGCCGGACGTTCCGGGCCGGGCCTGTCAGAACGGGGGAAGATGGAGGGGAACCTCCCCTGGGCAGTGTCATGGCTACCGGCCCCTCTGCTCATGGTTGGAGCCGGTTCTGTGTTCTCTTACATCATCAAAAGCACAATGCGTGTCCTTGTTGGCATTCAATCAAAAGTGGCGCAAAGCAAGAAATCCCTTTAATGCCTGTTTAGAAATCCCAGTGTTAGGCAATCTCCATTTGCTTGTTCCCACCATGCAGTGCTGTGTTAATCCAAAACAGTTTGTTGAGCATCAGAGAAAGGTCCAGTCTCAGGAGATCTCTGGAGATCCAACGTCTTTCTGCTCCACGTTCAGCTTCAAAAGAAACACTTCACCTAGAATAAAGCCATCTGATTAAACAGTGCCAACACTCATATTACAATAAAGCCATCTGATTTAACATTTCTTCTTAAGTTCTATCCATTCAGCTGTCCTGAACTTTGATGACGACAGAGCACCAAAAGAGCTCAGCATAACATGGTGTGGAAAAGAAAATGGGAAGCTTCACTTAGCCACTCATAGGCCAAAAACCGCAAGGAGGAGTAATGGAAAAAAAAAAGCATGTTCCACGTTGCTCCCTTTTTTTCTTTGACGGCCTGAGTCAGCGAGTTAGCTCAGTCTTCAACTGAAGTAAAAACCGCCCTCAGATGCCAAATCCCCATCTCCTTCTCCCCAATCCAATCTCCTCTGCTGTCTTCGGTGCTGCAGTTTACCACCAGCCAGGCTGCATCTTGGCGCACATCTGACAGGTTGGGTCGTCGAAGTGAAAACAGCTGGTCTGCTACTCTTCACCTCTCAAACGTTCTCCTTCTTCACCTCAGTCAGCCCGCCTTTACAGAAGCAGCCAATCAGACTCCACCCTCACTGCTCCCTGAGCAGCTGGGGACTGGCAGAGACCACACTGCACCACACCCAAACTACAGCAGCAATAACACCCAGTATCGGCTCAGAGGGAATCAGCCAGCAGACCTCAGCTGGTGACTTCCTAGGTCTCTTGCTACTGACCAACACACCACTAACCAGCTGTTCTTAGCAGGGCTAAACCCACCTACAGCACTGCTTACTACGGTACCTCTAAGTGATTTAGTGCACGCAATGTAATGGGAAGTAAGGCTTTGGGTGTTGCATGTCAAGTTGTCAACATCGAAGTGAAGAGCAGGTGGACCTTAGAACACGATAACAGATGAATACAGAGACAGTCCATTCATTGATCTTGGAGGATGGTTTCTGAATGCATGTAGCTGTTAGCCCATTTGTCATATGCATTTATGCATGTTTTTTTTAATAGTTTTTATTTTTATTTTTGTTGTACTTGTTTTATTTTAGTTTCATAGTGGTGTTTATTGTACGCCTCTACTGTTTATTGTATGTCTCTATTGTTGTACTCTGTTCATTTTTTGTTTGTTCACAGGGTGTCTTTGAAAAAAAAATCAAACAAAAGCCTAGCTACTGTATTGCAAATGTATCCAAGTTTTTTTTTTTTTTTTTTACTTCAGCCTCACTCCCAGCCCTGCAGGCTTGTTTCATCATCACTGCGTGTGTGTTTGCAGGAGAGCGCAAGTCTACGTCACACGGCGTCTGTGAGAGGGAAGCCACTAACATACCTGTGGTTAAGGGCCTACAGTCATATGAAGCGGATGCAGTTGAGTGACAAAGCTTGAACTTTGTACTCTCCCGTGCTAATTTTCCTATTGTGGCTACAAGTGGCGGGACTTATGGCTTTCACTCAAAGCTAAATTTATATAATAGAAATAAGTGCAGACAATCCTGTGGAATAGAATTAGAATGGAATTAGGATGGAGTTAGAGGGCAAGAAATAAGATCATGTAGCTGATCGGTAACTGGCTCAGACCCAGCAATGTGTACAGCTGTATCTTATCACTTATCATAATTAAATACTTAGGGAATTATGTGGATGTGTGCTTTGATGACACTGACCACTGATCACAGATGTTCTATGGGGCGGTTTGATAGGGTGTGCTGAACAGGCACAGTGCGCTGTTGTCTCTTGGACTTGGCCCATCCAAAGTCAATAAAGGGTTAAGCAAATGGAATACAGCCGTAGATCAGGAGAATGAGTGTACAGTATGTGAGAAGAGTATACATGTTTGAGAGTCACCTCAGAAGTAACGACAGGCCAGTGCAAAAAGAAGTGCAAAAGAACGAAAAATCCCAGACAGATTTCATCTGACTTTAGCTAAACATCAGTTTAGACATTCACAGCTCTGAAAGTGATACATTCACTGGAATGTGCTTTCATTTAATGAAGTTACTTTAAAGGTGACTTTGGCTCAGTCCTGAGCACCAGCTGTGAGAGGCTGCCACAGTCAGTGGGTTCCTGTCCGCCAAACAGACACACACTCAATCAGCTCAAAGCCAGGCGCTTCTCAACAGACAGCTGGTGACTGGCATATTGCACATTCACACTCTCTCTCTCTCTCTCAAACACACACACACACAAACATGTACACAAACACACACAGGACACACGCACGCACACAAATAACACACTACATACAGTAGACATACAGAGCACACAAACATACTGTATGGACACAGAGACACACACACACACACACACACACATACACTGGGCATATTCAACACCAGAGGGCTGTGTGAGTTAATGAAGCTGTTCTAATTTGCGTCATTCACACAAAGAACCAACACAGTTTAATCAAATCCTCGCTAAGTAATACGGTAAGAAACAACACTGTCATTTCACTGAATACAGCATAGGCATTTCACAGACCTCCTGGACTGACAGATGGTGTGTGTGTGTGTGTGTGTGTGTGTGTGTGTGCGTGTGTATACACACACGTGTGTATCAGGTGTCGTCCAGGTCTGTATACTGTATACAGTAGCTGTCAGGAGTCTGACCCGCGGGGCCAAAGAGGCGGCCAGAGCAGGGGGTCCTTATTTACAGGTTTAGGGGAAGTGCGCTAGAGTGAATGGTGCGCTTGTAGTTGTGGATATGGGATGTGTAGTTAGCTATGTGTAAGGTGTCATGTCAGGACTGTGTGTGGTAACCAGTGAGTGCAAGGTGACAATTGACGGGACAGGTGTTGTTTGAATGTGCGTGCGTCTGTCAATGAGTCCGTTCCGAGATCCGATTGGAGTTCCTAGGAGGAGGTGTGGGCGGTACCGGGAGGTCAATCCGAGGGGGGTTCTGGAGGGTCTGTGGACACACGGGCAGAGCACACTCTTGTAGCAGAGGAGCAAATCAGCGAGAGCGCGCAGAGGTGGAGGTCTGGTCAGAGGTGGAGGTCAGAGGTGGAGGGCTGGTCAGAGATGGAGGGCTGGTCAGAGATGGAGGTGGAGGTCTGGTCAGAGGTGGAGGGCTGGTCAGAGGTGGAGGTCAGAGGTGGAGAGCTGGTCAGAGATGGAGGGCTGGTCAGAGGTGGAGGGTTGGTCAGAGGTGGAGGTCTGGTCAGAGATGGAGGTCTGGTCAGAGGTAGAGGGCTGGTCAGAGGTGGATGGCTGGTCAGAGGTGGATGGCTGGTCAGAGGTGTTGGGCTGGTCAGAGGTGTTGGGCTGGTGAGAGGTGGAGGTCTGGTCAGAGGTGTTGGGCTGGTCAGAGGGGGAGGTGGAGGTCTGGTCAGAGGTGGAGGTGGAGGTCAGAGGTAGAGGTCTGGTCAGAGGTGGAGGTCAGAGGTGGAGGTCTGGTCTCCAGCTGAGGCTGCCCAGCCCCTAAGTCTGAAGTGCTAACAGTAACTATAGTAACAGTACTCCTATATGCTAACATGGATATCTTAATAACAACACTATCGCTTACAATGAGAATCAGAATCAGTTTTTATGATTAAAATCGTTTTTTATTTATTTCTAAATTTGCCACCTCCACCGCCTCCACCGCCTCCTCTTCTGAGCCAAGGAAGAGGAGAGTCTCCCTGACTCTCTCTCAGTGGTCCAGAGAGATTGAGAGAGGAGAAGGAGATACCTCTGACCAGCCCTCCACCTCTGACCAGCCCTCCCCCTCTGACCAGCCCTCCCCCTCTGACCAGCCCTCCCCCTCTGACCAGCCCTCCCCCTCTGACCAGCCCTCCACCTCTGACCAGCCCTCCCCCTCTGACCAGCCCTCCCCCTCTGACCAGCCCTCCACCTCTGACCAGCCCTCCACCTCTGACCAGCCCAGATGTCCCCTCTGACCAGCCCTCCACCTCTGACCAGCCCTCCACCTCTGCCCAGCCCAGATGTCACCTCTGACCAGCCCAGATGTCAAGATGATACCTCCTTCTCCTCTCTCTCTCTCTCTCTCTGGCCCACTGAGAGAGTCAGGGGGAGAGATGGAGACCTTCCCTCTCTCTCTCTCTCTGGCTGCTCTTACTCTGTCGCTCTCTGGCTTTTATACACCTCCTGGCCCACGTCACAAGGGTGCTCTGTGACGTCACGGTTTGCAAGGCTCTTTTGACAAAACCACCAACTTTCTAAAATCACTGTAAATCACTTGATTGGCACTTTCAGACAGGTGTGATGAAGGTGTATCGAGTATCCTGGATTTGGCGTTAATATTATAATAATATTCTCCCGTTCAAAATAAAGCAACTGCCAAAAGTTAAAAAGTCTTTATTGAGATATGCTGTGGGTATAGGCTCCCCAGAACTCCTGCCCTTTTCTTTTTTAAATAATATTTTCTATTCAATATTCTGTCAAAATGTTCCAATATAGGCTACAGTCCTTATTATCAATTTGTTTTAAGTCCTTCATCCATTCCCGCACTTTACAGCTCCCATATTATGACGAGACTTGAATATGACAGACGTAAGAATGGGTTTATGTCAACAATCCTTACGCAGAAGTTGTTGTTTGTGAATATATATTCGGGTGTGTAGTGTTTTACGAATACGCCAAATATGCGTGTGCCACTAAAAATTCAATGCGAAGTTAGCGCCGTCACACGGTCAGTTTGGTAAACTGGTATTGTAGTTTATCTTAGCTACGATAATTTACATCTGATGCTAATATTTTGCTTTGTTGGTAACCTGGTTAATCTAGGTTATTATTCCTAACTATTGCTCAAATGTGTCGCTGACTAAGTAAATTCTGTAATATTATTGCCACCGTTTTGCCTGGTGGTCTCTAGCCTAATGACTAGCGTTAACATCCATGTACTGTAGGCTATATCGGATTTCATATTGCGAACAGGGCGATCAGCTTGCTACCTTATTAGCTAATCTAGCGAACATAGATCTCTACAATATTCCTCTAACATGGTTTGCAGATAGGTTTCGGGAACAGGTGGTCCCATCACCGCACGAGATGAGTTTTGTAACGTTACTTTCCCCATTTGCTACATATCATTTTGCCATAGGTAGGCTATAAACTGTATTGTGTTTTGTATTTGCACTTAGTTCTGCTCATGTGGCCCTGCCCTCTTTGCACTGTCCCGTCTTGTCCCTGCACCCTGTCTAATTTTGTCTCCATCTATGCACCATGGGCCGAAAGCAAATTCCTAGTTATGTTGCCTAGTTATAAGTAGGCTACTTCTGGATTCTGATAGCCCAGTAGGCCAGTAAGCTTTCTGTCAGTCTGTATTCATTCATATTGTAAGGCGTACAAATAAATAAAAAAGCCTTCCTCAATATGACCTGTCAACCATTCTGTTAACCATTCCAGTCATCTTTCTTAAATTAATTGTCCTCCATGCCCTTGACCCCCAGTACCTATCTGACCTTCTCTACCAACATGCCCCATCCCGGAGCGTGCAGTCCTCAGACACGGGTCTGCCCCCCCCCCCCCCCCCCCCTCGTGTGACCCCACCCTCTGGAAGTCTCTCCCCAGAAATATGTAACGCCCCAACCAATTAATAAATTGTCCAATAGTTGTACAAATGAATGTCTATTTGCCATTATTTTACAATTTACAATTCTGTTTTCAGGGTTAGTTTTTCGTTAAGTTAATGAAAACCAATAATAATCAAATGCAGAGGCAATAGTAACAAATATATACATTTATATAGGCTTACAGTTACAACCAGCCCTTTGAGGGCAACCATAATCTCTATGTGTCCCGGGACGAAAATGAGTTTGACAACCCTGATTTCCGTATATTATACATGAAGCAAGCCCAGAGCTGTGTGTGTGTGTGTGTGTGTGTGTGTGTGTGTGTGTGTGTGTGTGTGTGTGTGAGAGAGAGAGAATGTTCTTTGCCATGCAGAGCTCTTCAACACAGAGATAGTACCGGGAGGAGGTGGTTGGCCTTTGGGGGTGATGGGGGGGTTGGCAGACACAGACATATACAGCAAACACATTAAAATACGTACACACACTAGATATGCACAAATGCAGACTCGCGTGATCCAGGGGATGTCTGTTTTGGGATGTCCCTCCACCAGACAGATGACTTGAGAGATAGGGCTTCCGGCCCAACCCTCACCCTCTTCACTGTTGCGTTTGTAAAGTGACAATAGCGCACTCTGTGATATCCAGTGTTGGCTGGCATAGACACAACATGGTTTTCGTCTGAGGACAAATTAAATCTAAAAATGGCATAAGGCCTGCCGTATTACTCAGTTCACCACGGATCTTTCAAACGTAAAGTTCCTTTCCAGTAATCCAAACTCCATATCTAATTCCTGTTTTGATTTTTGATCAAATTTAGAAATAAATAAAAAATGATTTTAATCATAAAAACTGATTCTGATTCTCATTGTAAGCTATAGTGTTGTTATTAAGATATCCATGTTAGCATATAGGAGTACTGTTACTGTTAGCACTTCAGACTTAGGGGCTGGGCAGCCTCAGCTGGAGACCAGACCTCCACCTCTGACCAGCCCAACACCTCCCCCTCAGACCAGACCTCCACCTCTGACCAGCCCTCCACCTCTGACCAGACCTCCACCTCTGACCAGCCCAACACCTCTGACCAGACCTCCACCTCTGACCAGACCTCCACCTCTGACCAGCCCAACACTTCTGACCAGCCCTCCTCCAGACCTGTTTGCTGTGTAGATCCAGTCATAGAAGCGGGCATCTCGTCCGGCGATTTGAAACAGCTGGTCAATTCACCCCAACAAGAATAGCCAAGCGAAGGACAAAAATGAAACCACAAACGTTACTACTGGTCTTGAAACAACTGTGTTAGCCTAGTTCCATATGAGAACACTCCTTGGTCCAATTCCGTATAGTAGATCAGCCTGTGTCCACGTAGTTGCTAGCTAACTGGTGTGTAGGCTACATTCCATGAATATCTGAAGCAATTACTCCCTATGTAGTTCACTATGGGTAACACTACATAGGGAATAGGGAGCGAGTGAACCATTTCAAACACATCTCTAGTCAGCCCCGTTAGCTAGCTTACTCGTCCTGATGCCATGTTCCATATGAGAACACTCTGCTAGCTAGCTAGTTAGCCTACTGTATTAAACCTCTACTTGTCCCGATACCTTGTTCCATATGAGTTAACAGATACAGACCCGACGACAGTTACAGAGATAGATACTATAGATAGATAGGCTTTGTTCGGAATAATTAAAATTACAACCAGACAGAGAACAAGGAGTTTGAGTTCACATAGTTGTTAGCTAACTGGTACAGTTGTTTACGTTGCAGTCTAGCTTACAATAGCTTCTCACGCCTTCCATATTTTTTCTGATTTAAGGTCCCATGACGGGTTTCTCTTCCTGCTTCTGCCTAAGCATTCCACAATACCACAGTGTCATGTTTTACCGAAGGAGAAGTGAAGAAGACGGTAGCTATCAGTGGCTAAAGCAGCTGCTAATGTTAAGATCATTCCTGTAGCTGCTTTGCTGCTAATGCGAGTTCGTCTCCGTTCCTGCCCGAGAAACAGAAGTTGAACTAATAGCATCAAAATCAAAATAGCTACAGGAATCATCGTTGTAAAGTTAGCTATCTGCTTTTTAGCCACCGACAGCTACCGTTAATATTATGAAGCTGCCGTCGTGAGCTAACTTGCTATCACGGTCTTATCGTGCAGCTTCACAGCCTGCTATTAGCAGACAGCACTAAAGTTGACAAAATCACACTTGCTCATCATTAGAATTCCAACCATTTATATGGGATTTATCATTCAACTAAACATGGAACCTGAATACTACCTGATATTTCAACCTGCTGCCATCAGTGATCGGCGCGTCTGCTTGTTTGAGTCATGAATATCTTACGCAGTGACATGTAGTGTCCCAAAACTGTTAAATCATTCCCCATGTAGTTCACTATGAGTAGCACTACATACATCCATGGTAGCACTACATAGTGAATAGGGAGTGAGTGAACCATTCCAAACACATCTCTCAGCTCCGTTAGCCATCTTACTCGTCCTGATGCCATGTTCCATATGAGAACACTCAGTTAGCCTACTGTATTAAACTTCTAGGCTACTTGTCCCGACAGTTAACAGATATAGACCCGGCGACAGTTACAGAGATAGAAACTATAAATAGATAGGCTTTGTTCGTAATAATTAAATTACAACCAGACAGAGAACAAGGAGTTTGAGAACGGTAGGCTCATCTAATGTGCGAGATGAGCTACAGCAATGGGTAAATGAGTAGTATTACTGCGCCCCTATGGGCGTGCGAGCGGGGGTGCGGAATGCCGTAAAGTGCCTGTTAGAATACCGCGGGTCAAGTTACATTCTTATGTTCTGGGAAAGGTATTTTTGATAAAGTGCTATTATAGTTGTTTAATACAAGGCCTGTCTATTTAGGCCTAGTTATGCTTCAATACTGCTGTACACTTTGTACTTTTCCATAGCGTGATTAGAACTGAATGTCAGCAGTTTGTACTTTTCCAGAACACATAGTACGCATGAAAAGTTGTTATTATACATCTGTGTTCCAGTAGCAGATAAGTTGACTGCCAAGGTCACACAACCTGCAACGAAAGAGCCTTCGAAAGCTCCAGACCCCTTGAAAACCTCAAAAAAGCCTGTCGAAGTTGCAGTAAATGTAACTAACAGGGAACACCCTAATCACATCGGCTGAATGGAAAACGAAACTAGTGAGCTCATAGGACTAGCATTAGATAAAAGTTTCAACCAATCAAGTACTAACACATGTAGTCACGCGCCAATGTATTGTGTGGAATAGCATAGCATAGCATAGCATAGCATATATATAGGGCGTCCCGACATCAGTCGGCGCGCTTGCTCAGAAACATTTGTGTCTCTGTGTAACCGTCCCTTTGCTGCAATTGTAAGGTAATAAAGTAAGTTTCTTTTACTCTACTCTGTTATATTTCGTGTCCTCATTTGACAAGGTTGTGTGATTGTGTTGGTCCTAAGGGAGGAGAACCCTGTGGTACTGGTGAATTCAATCTGAAGTGTTATAATAGTACTTTGTGAGTGTCCGAATGTCATAGGTCAACTGAGTCCAGCCACCACAGTTCTCAGATCTGTATAAGAATATAGACTCCAGTGTATTTATCTTGTATTTAAAGAGAGTTTTGAGAGTTTTCTACTGTGTCCTGTAGGTCTCTTTTACAAAGACATCCTGTGAACAAGCAAATGCATACAAACAGAGTAAATGGTAAATGGACTGCACTTATATAGCGCTTTTCCACCTTAGCGGAACTCAAAGCGCTTTACAATGGCCTCTCATTCACCCATTCACACACCAATGGCGGTAGCTGCCATGCAAGGTGCTAACCTGCTCATTGGGAGCAATTTGGGGTTAGGTGTCTTGCTCAAGGACACTTCGACATGTGGACAGTCGGAGCTGGGATTCGAACCACTGACCCCTCGATCATTGAACGACCCACTCTACCAACTGAGCTACAGCCGCCCTATAGTAGTACAACAACAGAGGCGTGCAACAAACACCACTAAGATGTCAGATGTCACTCACAGGGGGCTTTGGAGAGAGGGGAGTGTCGCTGGTGATGTCATCCTCCTGGGGTGTGATGCGCAGGAAGTGGACGTGTTTGGGGCGCGATGGGCGGGACAGGAAACTGGAGAATGACAGAGACTCTTCCACCTCACGCTGCCAGATCTCCTCCTGTCTCTGCAGGGCCTCGTCTGTGGACACACGCACGCACACAACCGCACACAAAAGAGCACACAAACACGAGCGCACACACAAACGCACGAATGCACACACAAACAAACACACACACGAATACACACACAGGAAGCTGTCATATTATTTGAGATTTTTTGAAATTAGAGAACACATGCACAAGAACAATTTTCTTAGACAACAAGACAGACAACAAAACAGGAGATAATCTCTAGGACATTCATTTGAAGGCTATAGTGGGACCATGCTTTGTCCACAAGGTATTCAGAGAAAGGGTTTGATGGAGACCCGCATTATGTAGCTGAACACCATCGTTTTATACACACAGGTGACATAAAGAGACCTGCTTCCAGACATTTCAGTGAGCTAAATCACCCAGTGGCCTCTTTCTCTACACAGGTATCAAACATGTTCTCCTACAGAGAAGAAAAGGAGACACAGGAAAACACCTTCTCCAATGAGAACTCTAGTGGATATATCATCTACAAACAAGGGCCCCTCATGGTATGAATGAGGGTTTCTCCATCAAACTCTTTCTCTGAATACCTTGTGGACAAGCATGGTCCAATTATAGCCTTCAAATGAATGTCCTAGAGATTACATCCCCTTTTTTTGTCTTTCCGGTCTTCTGAGAAAATTGCTCTTCCTTGTTGGTCATCACATTTGACAACTTGATAAGATATCTTTGTACACATATTAAATGTTGTTCATGTTGGTGGTGCTTTTTTCTGTTGGTTCTTCTCTTTCCCATTTTGTCAAGGGGGGGGGGGGTGGGGGTATCATACATCTTTGTTATTGTCATTTTTTGGACCAACGATTACCAGACCATTCATTTTTTGGACCAAAGACTACCAGACCAATTTTCATGATACTCGGTGGAGGGGTGTAGCATGGGTCAACTAACAACCCATTGAATTCTGGAGTGGACCAAATCACAGGGCA
>NC_140239.1:17978649-18023649 GCF_949987555.1 Borostomias antarcticus | reverse complement strand
TCTTCTTCCACTGTAGCCTGGTTCAAAGGAAAGAAATGTGGGTCCCTCGGATTAATCAAAACATTGTGGCTACAGTAGTTTAGTACAATAGTTGTTTTTAAATTTTAAATTCACAAAACAAACTGTGTTTAAAATGCGTAGCAGTAACGTATGCTACTTACAGTACAGTTTTCTATTGCATCTCCATGAGTCGCCGACATCCCAATGCCGTAACTCTGCACCGAGATTTCCAGGTGACAAGTGACAGTCCGCTCTCCGCCGTGTACAGACAGGAGTTAAACCAATCAGCATAGACGGCTCTGTGCATGGTTACGATTCGCTGCCCAAATCAAATCCACAGAAAGTGAGCGACCAAAGTGACAGGTATTGAAGGGAACAGATTGGGAATAAACAAACAGACGGTAAATGAGGATTTGTGAAAACGGAGCCTAATAGCCTACTTAAATCTGATTTTACCACGGCTCTTTCCAACTGCATATAGAATGGTCGGAAAAGGCGAGCTGGACAAATATGTTTTCTAATGATGTGTCATTCATATAGCCTAGTAGCCTAAGATAAATGACATATGAAATTACCATCTGCTTGAAATGTATAAACTCGTCTTTATGTGTCAGATTAATGTTTGGTTGCTCCATATATTGCTTCTTGTGGGATTTACCTAATCTACATTTAATGACAGCTTTGAGCTTTGTCCACTTCACTCCAAGAATATATATATATATAAAATCACTATTTAGTCCTTCACCCTTTGACACAATACATTGCTAACCTGAGTCACTCTCCCGTGTGTAGGACTAGTATTGATCACCGCATGCTGTGAGACTACTCAGGGTCAGCTGATCTGATCTGAACATACTCACATGAACCTAACAACATATGCTGAGCCAAGCCAAGCGCACGGCAGAAGGGGCTAATCTGACAATTTGGCCAGCTGGCATGTGCCTGACAAGACTGCCTGCCAGACACAGAGAGGGAGAGAGGCGGGCGGGTGGCAGAGAGAGAGAGAGAGAGGTGGGGGCCAGAGAGTGACAGAGAGAGAGAGAGAGAGAGAGAGAGAGAGAGAGAGAGAATGCTAATGTTGATGTTAAATTTAATGTCACTTTCTGTAGGCTAATTCCACTGTTGCTTTGGCAATATGAACATTTGTTCTTTCGTGCCAATAAAGCCCATTCAATTGAAATTGAATTGAGGGAGAGAGAGAGAGAGAGAGAGAGAGAGAGAGAGAGAGAGAGAGAGAGATGAGAGGGGGGCTTTGCAATGCAACAAGTGCTTTACAGGCAGCCCTGATCAATGACATGGAGATAATTGGGGCTTACTGGCCCACTGGAGTACAGATGATGGGGTCAAAACTGGTTGAAGATTCATATTTTCAAACCCTACAGATCAAAGTTATAGTATTGATGCATTTGAATATGTAGTCTATTAACCTACGGGTCTACTGGATGTAGTATTCAACTTTTGCCACCAGAGGGCCTGGAAGTTATAACGTATAGCCTACTTTTCACACGGTCCACTAGGGGTCAGCGATGTCTTTTCGCTAACACGTCCCACAGTCAAATCCCGCACTACCCAGTGAGCACGCTGCTGAGTGTACTGTAATTAGCTGATCGCTATAGCATTTTCTCCTAACTGTAGGTGAACAGCAGGAGGCGGGTGCCAGTTAAGCAGGTAGCCTAAACTTCATTCCCGCCATAGTTTGATTGGTGGCAGGCTAGGCTTTACGTGACCCAAAGGTTTCACGTTTTGAAAGTTAGGCTAGGCTCCATTCACTTTGGTAGACTGAGAAACTGTTAACTGTTCTCTAGCCTGTATGCATTTTTACGTTTGACATATATTTCAAAGGATTCTCTTTCTTTCCCCTCTCTCTCTCTCTCTCTCTCTCTCTCTCTCTCTCTCTCTCTCACACACACACACACGCACGCACGCACAAATACATTTGCTTTACTATGCACACGCACGCACGCACAAATACATTTGCTTTACTATGCACACGCGCACACGCACACACACACGCATAGCCTACACAAACAAACACACATGCACGCGCGCGCGCACGCACCGACAGAAAGAGGAGAGAGCGTAGAAGTAGCCTAACTTTGTACTCGGATATTGTCATATTCAGTTCTCCTTCTGACGCAAGGCTATCAGCTGCGGACTGTTGCTTTTTAGATCAAGATGTCAGAAGTGATTGTGGGTTTTTATTCTCCAGCCCAGCAGCACCATTTAACACCGTCGTCCGGCTCGTCCGCTCGCCACGCGCCCTGGCTCTCCCGGTCCGCTCCCTGTGAGAACCGCACTGCTGGCACCGGGCAGGGAGAGCGCATTGAGTGACAAGCAGCGGGGCCGCGGCGGGTTTACCGGTCTACCCTATATGGTTGTGGATGAGCTCTATGCTAATATCGGTAGGAGAGACACAGCATCGCGTTTCTGGCCGCAGTCAGCGGTGGCTTTCAGAGTCTGAGCAGGCTCCTTTACAGCCATGTCTGAGGGAGGAGAAGGGGAAGATGAAATTCAGTTCCTAAGAACTGTAAGTAGTGACTTTATTTTTTACCTTTAGCGAAACTGTTTTGTTTGCTGTAGTGATGAAGCCTGGTTTATTGTGGGAAAACTACCGTCGATGCGCGATGCGGGGTATAGCCTATTTGCTTGAAGTAGGCTAGGCTACTCGACCCCATGCAAAGTTGGACATTGCAACTTCATGAAATGTATCTCTATGGAATTGTTTTGTTTTACTATTTTGTTTTAGGTTATTCGTGAGTGTCTTGCTCTGCTTTGCTTGCGAACTTGTAGCCCACAGTGCAGGCTGTGTGCGATTGACTGGCTCTCAGCGCACCTGTCGACAGGACTCGATCTGTGGAATTTAAATAATCTGCAGGTGCAAGGACAGATTGCATAACCAGAACAATCTGACAAAAATGCTTGACAACATGATTATGTTTCACTTGACCTTTTATGAGCATTATAGGCTATATTTGTGGGCTTGGCAAGCAGACAGCAAAAACATCAGGTCCACGCAGCAGCTTGCTTCGGAATTAGAATAGGAATCTGAATTAGAATTTGAATCTGAATTAGAATAGGAATCTGAATTAGAATAGGGATCTGAATTATAATGGGGATCTGTCAAAGAGCGTCAAATCAAATCAAATCAAAGAGCATCTTATTGTTCTTTTTTTTTTTTGTCAATATGTATGTCGCTTCATCAAACAATGATATTTTTTTCTTAGGCAGCTATGCAAGGCCCGTTTTATTTTATTTTATTTATTTTTGAGGCGTTGAAGTTATTTTCACAAGTTACCCCTTTGCAATGCATTGCTATTTTAGTTGTTTGACGCAGATTACTTTTAGTATCGGCTACATGCAGTTGTGCACAACAGCAGTTGCCTTTGTAAGTGATATGGTGAATGTTGGCGTGTGTGGATCACAGTAGGTTGACCATGCACGTGTTTTGCTCACACCCTGTTGACACAGCAGACCCGTGTGTCTCATATCCAACCATCTCCAGAGTGTAGTCACACATTGTTCTCCTTATTTAGGATGAATTAAAATGCTATCGTTATATGATGTTTATACATAGGCTGGTTGACTATATGGTGGTTCTCTACAGTGTTGGTGTGTCAACACTAAATAGATATGTTCAGTAATCCAACATAGTTTATTCTGTGTGGCTACCACCAAGGAGAGACCTGACTTGTAGATCCATATGATCCATATGAGTTGGCTGGTTGTCAGTGACAGGGCCCAGTATTTAACAGCCCCTAGTATCCAGCATGCCTGCGACAGTGTGTGCTGACCCAGGCCTCTCAGATTCCGCTGTCACAATGGCATCCTGCTTATCTGATGACAACAGTGAGAAGAGGAGAGAGGCGCCACTGTCAACCTTGTTATCAAAGTATAAGAGGCAAACAACTCACACTTCAACAGCAGTTTACAAGGAACTGGTGGACAGCTTTACTAGGTTTTCAGTTGGCCGGTTTGTGCACCACAGACATGCTGGGAATGCTTCTACAACTGGCAGTATACTTCTGTTACTGTGTTCAAATCTACTGTAGCTACAGTGGCTGAAATGGAGACTCTTGGATGTTGAACTGAGTATTTTAGCGTTTTTGCCTTTAAAAAATACAGCGTGAATTGTGTGTTGGCGCTACTTGAAAGAAAAGACGGTCTGCATTAGATTATGGCTTTCCTTATTGTGTGTCATCATCTACAGTATTAACTCTCTGGAAACCACCAGTCTTTCCCCAACGTCCATGATAAACAGCCCTGATATTTAGAATTATTCTGAGCTGGTATATACAGATTATTACTTAAACATTAGGTTGCAATAAGAATGGTGTTAGTCAGGCGAGTGTGAAGTCTCACCTTGCTGTTGAGACCGGGAAGCTGGCAGCCAGCAACCAGAGTCTGTCGTTCACAGGAAATGAGGAAAATGGTACGCTGCAAACTCAAGGTGAAGCACACTCCCCCCGGACGGCTCAGTGACATTAATAACACTTACTGAACAGATGTTTGAATGGTGCCACTAAGGAGCTGAGCTAAAAAATAATCGTATCTATTTTGAGTGTTTCCAATAATTGTTTGGAGGTCACATTGCTGCCCACGGTCATGGGGTTGATTTGCAGGTGGAACGGTCAGTGATGTTTGATCAGGTCAGGTAGCTTTTCTAATAGGTTCCAGGTGTCAGAATGGTGGATATGGTGGTAACTCAGTGACAGTGTATTTTGTAGGCCTATTCTCTATAGAGCAAAGTGGCAGTAATGGAGGGCTGGTCTTAGAAAATGGGAAGATTAAAAAAAAAAAAAAATATGAAAAGGATTTGAGTTGAGTTAATCACACTCAAACTTTATTTAAAAAGTATTTCAGTCAGAATCACATTACACGAGACCACGTTGAACTGGTCTAATTGCACAGTAACTGTAAAACTGTAAAAGTTTTGCTACATACTATTTATTGAATCATTGCCATATCTGCAGCTAGCAGGAACCAAGTACAGCCCAGCCTGCTTACTATAATCACACTGTCTGTAAACGACATGCTGTAGTAGCTCTGGTCAAAGCTAGCAAGTGTAAAAAGGTGTATCAGATTTGTGGGAGAAGGTGACCTAATGTACACCACGGCAGCTGCACCTTTAAACTCCAGGTAGCTACAGTATCTACTCCAGGGTTCGATTCCCCCGGTAGTAGCTCAGGGCTTATTTGGAGCGTATGTTGTTCTGGTGGCCTTCGGCATACCAGGAGAGGACTCTGGGGGGTTAAATTTAGCCTCTTAAAAGCTGATGCTTCCACTGCACGGTCTCTTGGCATCAGCCCCCTGTGGGATTCGTTGCAGTAGCTTGGGCAGGCACAACACCAGTGGCATTTAACACCCTTTTCTATATGGATTAAACGGCATTTAAACCCAAGCCTTGATACCGCAGTTTGGTACAATGTCAGGGTTTAATAATTAAGTTGTTTACAGCATCAGAATAATGAGTTACTTATCCGCCCTGAGAAACAGACAAGCAGTAAATGTGTTGTATTTGTAATTGTATTACATCAGTGTGGTGTTTACAATCATTCCATTGTGATTGAGATGTGCAGTAGAAGCACACTCTTGTGATGAAGCTCCCTGGTTGGGACCTCCAAGCCCTTGGACTCCAAGGATGTCTTTTAGTGCTAATGGTACAGCAGACATTACTATAGGTGGGAAACCGGGGCTCAAATCCCTGGTGGGTTCAGGACAGGGGTGCTACCATTTCCTCAGCGAAGGGATTGAAGAGAGAAGTGCAGCCTCAGGAGAACTCCTTAACTTGATCCACATTAGATGAGAAGGTTGTTCCTCTGTATTGATTGATCTGAGTCCGACGGGTAGAGCCAGCCCCCCCCCCCCCCCCCCCGGGGCCCGAGAGTCATCAGAACTGAAGGACGGGATGTCTTCTCTCATCCCTAACATTTGCAGGTCCTTGCTGTCGGGCTGGCAAACCTTTCATCATGGATTTACATTCTGTCCTGGTGTGCTCACAGCGCACAAGAGATTTTGTTTTTGATTGCTTTCACTGGGATATATAGGGTTTCACTAGGATATATCGGGTTTCACTTGCAGTCCTGGATCCTGCTTCAAGAGGCTTTCAGCTCTCTTAAAGGGCAATGCTCGTTTTTGACAACCTGGACCTTATTTACGACATATTATAAGAAGTTTGACTCACCGAGATCACTTTTGTGTAGTTCGGAGGCCTGTAGAAGAAATTTAAAATCCAGCGCGAGCCAGTATATCCATGTAATGGCGGTGATCGGGGCAACGGGAATGCAGTTTCTAAAAATCTATTTTCGGCCGCTAAACGGTTGTTTTCATCAATCAGATTGGATGAATCGACAGTTGAGATTCCTCAACGCGAGGCATTGTAGTGGTTTTCAAATACGGGGTCTTTAGCCTCTGTAATATGATCTTTACACGCCTTTCCCCACTTGCTCCAGCACGCATGCGCACAGGCCAGCGCGCAGACTGGCTATTCTCCGGCTCACATTCTCTGCGCTACGATCGTTGTTGGTGCCGAGAATATTGTCGTCGTCATTCGTCAGCAACAATCCGATCGTAGCGCAGAGAATGTGAGCCGGAGAATAGCCAGTCTGCGCGCTGGCCTGTGCGCATGCGCACTGCATTCCCGTTGCCCCGATCACCGCCATTACATGGATATACTGGCTCGCGCTGGATTTTAAATTCCTTCTACAGGCCTCCGAACTACACAAAAGTGATCTCGGTGAGTCAAACTTCTTATAATATGTCGTAAATAAGGTCCAGGTTGTCAAAAACGAGCATTGCCCTTTAAGGGAATCATTTATTTTGAATTTTGATTTGTTGTGTTACAGGCGTACGTGACACGTATACTGTAGCAGGTCAATACATATCATCACCAACAGAATCACAATCATCTGTGGTTGAAGTTCTTATAAAGCTGTTATAAATGGGGTTTTCTGTCACTCAAAGACCTGTTGACAGGTTGTTTTACCAGTGGAACTGTCATGTTTTTACATTGTGTCCTCTTGCCTTGAATCAATGTTGACAAGCTCGTTAAAGCCTATGAATCATGAAGGCGCTGGTTTTGGGCCACAGCTGCCTGTCTTCATTGTGTGACCAGGGCCAAAGCAGATCTGATGCTTTATCATCTGGTCAGGAATGCTGTGGCTGTGTACCTGAACATAATAAATAAACAAATAAATAAATAATGTTCTTAACAATAATACCAGTATTATTATTATTATAATTATTATTATTATTATTATTATTACTGTTTATTTATAAAGCATCATTTTAGATACATCTCAAAGTGCAAACATGTTGTTCATTTCATTCCTCATTTAAACTGGGTGTGTAGTGAGTGATTGATTGATTGATTGATTTGCTACAGCCACAGCCTCATAACAAAATGCCCGTTCATACAGGTACATGAGGAAAAGTGATGATTATTTTTATTCAAGGTCTCAAACATGGATATTGCTACTGTGGAGATCCCAAATAAGCAAATAAGTGACAGCAACGACAGAACACTTGGTGTCACCACCAGCGTGAGGTGACTCTAAAACCAAATAATTACATTCATTAATCAATGAAGGCCTGGAATAGCTGCAGAGCTGCTGAGATTCAGGTTTGTTAATCCCCATCTTCATGACACACTGCTCAACATGACATCACTGAAACTCAACAGCTTATCTCAAATTCACTGAACAACTTTGATTTGATTTGTTTTTTATTTTTAGTTATTGTTATCACTGGCATCAATAATACATAAATTGCTGTCATGATTTGATTCACATAGCATAAATAGGAGGAATAGTGCTGCTAGGATTGTGTTTTTATTTGGGCCGATTTTTGGCAATTTATCATGCCCTCTACTATACCTTACTCATTTTGAAGGATAATGTTTCAAAGTAAAACCCCAGTTAATTTATTTGTCGGTTAGTTATCAGTTTTCATTAATGATTTGTCCATTTTATCATGGTCAGGATACTGTCAGTTTTTTGGTTGTGTCCTCACCAGGGCAGATCAAATGTTCTCCATTTAAAATGTGCATCCAGCCGTGACTGCTGCAGTGGAGAGGGCCATCTGATGGATCTGTAAAACCATTTCACTTCCTCTTGGCAGGACCAGTCTTGACACAGAGTTATATTGATTCACTGTGAAACTACAACTGTCAGCATTATGTATCATTTATTGTACCCAGGCCAATACTATTCTATCAGAGAGGGAATGTAATTGATTCAAATACCTTTGTGTGAAATCTATTCATAGCATGTGAAGTGAAATGTGCTTAACCTATCAACTTATTCCTGTATAGTGAATAACACTCTAGCCTTGTGCCTACCTTGGGTCAGTAGAAGAGAGCATGGGGATATGTAAAGTTTTCCTGAGGTGGCTGAACTCACTTCCAAAGCACCCGATCTCCTCTCTTACTCAACTCCCACTCTTTCTCTCTCCCCCGCTCTCCATCCTACCTCTCTCTCTCTTTTTACTCCTGTCTCCCTCTCTCTCTGTCTTCCCTCCATCCCTCTCTCCATCATGCATTATGGACAGGCAGATGACATTCTGAATCACCCAGGTCCTATAGGAGCCAACTGGGTCCCTGGCCAGGGGCCTCATTCATCTCTGCTGATGCAGAGAGCGGAGAGCTCAGAGAAAGACTTGGGGCCCTGCATGCATGGGAGCTTCTATTATGAGCCACTGCTCTAAAGCAATATGCATGCAAACTAATCCAGGGGAATCCAATTACTAATATTGACACTGTATAACACCGAGAGGCAGGGAACCGTGACAGTATAATATTTTTAGCTTCTCTTACTCTGAAAATGTAATTTAATGTAATTTATTGCTTTATAAATGTTCTTATCTGGTAGACAAACATACTCCAGGAGCTTGCTTGATCGCCTTGTTGAGAGGGGTCAGGGAAGAATTTTTTACAGCTCACTTATCTGGCCCCTGGGTGATACTGTTTTTTTTCTTCCCTCTGGAATATGTAGGGGTGGGTCGTATGCCCACCTCCCTTGTTCTCTGTAAAGCGCATTGTGTTGCCTCTGGGTATGAAATGCGCTATACAAATAAAGCTTTGATTGATTGATTGATTGAATATTGGGGCGAAATCACACAATGATGGACTTTTCTTAGTTAGCATCTTCTGTGCTGCGCTTTTTTGAGAGAAGGGCGTGGAGCACCTTCGCTTCGTTCCATAGCGTCAGAGAACTTCTCACGATGCAACTGAAGAGTTCAGCGACGACAGGTCCGGGTTTGACGAGCGACCCTGGTTGCATGATGTCCAATGCATTTTTCATAGCAAGGCTCCATGTGCTATTCCTGGAGGTCCAACCTATTTTGGGGAGGTTACGTGCGTGTGCGCGAGAGGCAGGTGCCGCGTAGACCTCCTCCGCCGAAGGCTGCGCTTTTACCTCGACGAGAACCAGAGGGGCGTTCTTTATCAGTCGAAGGTTGACCTGCTATCAGGGATCGCCCAGTCAGTACCAACAGGTATGGGACTTTGATTTTTCATGGATTCCAGAGAGCGGGGATGCATTCAGAAGGCTCCGACAAGACAACTGATTTCTAATGATTCACTAAAATCACAAAGAGAGTTCTTTTTGGTTCAAGCGCAGAGAGGAATCTCACCTGTGGCAAAACATTCCCCTTCATCCCGTGCGCGGTGCACACGCTGTGACAGCGATGCAAATCTATCCACATAACAACGCAACATCTCCAGATCTCCTGAGGAGTCTTTGGTAGTTTCTGTAGTACATCCTGGAAAGTGGATTAAAACCAACGTTTTGATCAGAACAGATCTTCATCAGGTGATGAAGATCTGTTCTGATCGAAACGTTTTTTGTTAAATAAAGAAGACTGGCTAAGAGATGGTGTGCGGGCTATATCCACTCCATGATATCATATATTTGAGCCAGCACCCGCCGGCGATGTGTGTATTGTCATATCCTCACGCTGTAGTACGTCCTCCCACGTAGAGGAGCCAGGCTCGCCTGCAGCACGGCCCGCCCGGCGCCCCTGCCTGCTCCTCTGTCTCCAGGGACTCTGGCTGCTGGTGCTGATTGCGGTGGCTGTGAGAGGTGGATGTGAACCTGGTCCAGGCATCTCATTAAGCTGTCAGTGGGCCTCTACAGGCAGGCTGCTCTCAGCCAGGCGGACGCTGCTGCGGCTCAACTCTGCCCGGCGGATGAATACATTGGTTATTTTAGGGGACTGAGGTTCAGTGGAAGGTTCTGTTGCTGCTCCACTTCCTCAGGCTTCTGTTCATTTGCAGTGCATTGCAAGATCTGTACATGTTTGTACTGCTATCAATAATGTCTGACCAAATCAGCAAAAAATGATATGTTACTGGTAATTTAATTAACGTAAATTAATCAAATTAATTTTAATCAAATTATTAATCGATTTTGGCCAGCGGACCCCATAGGCTACAGAGAGCAGGCAGCACAGAATGAGTAGACTAATTCTACATCAGACACATTTACAAACTCAGTTGCAAAATGAATAGAAGCGTTGCAAATTACGTCCTCCTCCAGCTACAATCCGGCATCAAAAGGCACAATAGTTAGGAAATCCACAGACATATTGGCAAATATGTACAATATACTGACTACTAAAGAAACCTTTTGTAATGTTCATTCAATGCTTTACTCCTCTACCACAGTAATGTAATGTCGTTTAATAAAAATTTCTTCATTTGGGGGCTTTTCCCAGCAAAAAAGGATACATGTGATTAATTGTGATTAATTCTTTTTATTTTTTTATCAATTGTCAGCCCTACTATAAATATGTAAATAATCAATGATGACTGTGCGATCCCTAATAGCAAGTCACAATGTTCGTTTAACAATCATCATCAAGAAAATGAAATTCTTCAGTCATTGCTCTGGAAATCTCAAGACTTCTCATCTTGTAAATCACGCCATCTCTCTCTATCTCCCTTTGAGTCTTTTGCTCCACTGTGTCTCCCTCTCTCTCTCTCTCTCTCTCTCTCTCTCTATCTCCCAGTCTCTCTCTCCTTCTCTCTCTACCTCCCTCCCTCCTCCTCTCCAACCCCTCTCTCTCTCTCTCTCTCTCTACCTCCCTCCTCTCCCCCCCCCCCCTCTCTCTCTCCCCCCCTCTCTCTCGCTTTCTCCTTATATCTATCAACCTCTCTTTCTGCTGCCCGTTCATACAATGTTTCACACTGGAGCTTTTACAAGGGTTTCTCAAATCCTGTTCTATCCTGTCCTTTTACCTTCTGTTTGGCTGCTCTCTGTCACTGTATCAACAGGTCATAAAATCAGTCTGATTAATACTGTTGCGCAATTTCATCCTAATCTTCCTCTTCATGTTCTGAGCTATTCGATCGCCACTTATCACCCTGTGTGAGATTTACGGGACACAACTCCAAGACGACGGCCTCTAATTGGGCTCGGACAACGTGAGCAAGGGGGCCACACCGACGTTTCCTCCTTGTTTCGCCTTTAAACCGTCCATTTTAAAAACCCGTCTCGACTTTTCTCCTTTCCGAGGCCGTCCCCTCCGACTGAGCATGTGCAGGGCATGCGTGTCAAAATAGCAGCGCTGAGGGTTCCAGCAGATTCACCTTTTCTCAAGTTCACAGTCCGTGGCAGCGCTGTGTGAGTCGTGAGAGTTTATTTGGCGCAGCTGAGCATCGGGGGGCTCTCAGGTTACGGCCCCTGGGAGGGATGCATCAGGGCCGCGCTCACACACCTGCTGCTGTCCCTCAAGACCCGCAGGCCGCTCAGGGATCCAGAGTTACAGCAGGGACGAAGGAGGACAGAAGGAGGGAGAGAGAGAGGGAGAGAGAGAGAGGAAGGGACGGCAAGACACCTGTGTCTTAGTGGCCGGCGCGGTGTGGAGAGTGACCGGTGTTAAGACACCAGCAGGGCTGCTGTGGAGGAGTGATAGAGTCCCTGGTAGCAGAGCCAGGTGGGTGGGACTAATTAGGGTGAGTCGGTGAGGCTGGAGGGGTTGGGGGTGTTGGTGTGTGTGTGTGTTGGGGGGGGGGGGGGGGGGGGGGGGTTCAAGTTGCTGCAGTTGGTAGCTAGCTGCCCCAGCCCCAGTCCTTCCTTACACACGCACCAGCCCTGACGCCCTATAGATAGATTGTGATGATGTTCTCTATCTGTCTAGCAGGTGGGCGCTCCGCTGTCCTGGGGATCATTTTGCCTCAGATTCGCCAGATTCTTTGGCTCGGTATCAAGTTATGGGAGGAGGAGAGAGCAAAAAAACCCTGTTTAAAAGGGTTCTCTCTGGTGCAGCAAAGGCATTTGGCTCCATGGAATCAGGCAGCCCTTCTACAGCAGTATATTCCTCACCCATAGTGTGCATACACTCTCAGTGACACAGGTACATTTGCACAGACGATGTACTAACACACACGCCGACATGCAAATAGACATAAACATCAAACACCAACACCAGCACCATCACCAACCCACTACATTCCGGTTGTGCTGCCAGCAATCAAATTGTCAAGCTACCAGGATCTCAAATAGACGGTGTAAGAAGCGCAAGGGACTATTTACTTAATGGAAGAGGTGACAAGACCATGACACCGGGTCCTTCTGCAGACCCTCGGTCATATTGAATGTCCAGCAGAGTCCAGACTTGAAAAAATAGCTCTGGGAGTGTGGTGGTGTAATGTGTCTGGGCCAGCATCGATGTGTCCAGCTCTCTGTAAGCCACTATGGCGAGAACTCAGGAGGACTGTATTGCAGTCTTGTTCTGCTGTCCTGCTAAGCTGAGTCAGAGCAGTTTGACATTTCACTTCAGCAGGAAAGGCAGACTGCAAGCTTAGCGTAGTGTACGTGCACTTCCCCTCAACCGTTCGGGTTTAGAATGGTGTTGTTGCAGAATGGGGGAGTGTGGAGCTGTTAAAAAAGTGATTATTTAAGGTTAGACTAGAATAAGTCACGGTGCACCTTCCACCTGTATGAAAAGGTCTGTGGAGTTTGTGTGAGGGTTTGGTTAGGGACCCAGGCGCAACAGGAAAGGAGGAGGCAAGGGACGGTAAAGCCCTGAGGGGCGATTTAATGAGATAACAAAAAGGGGGACGTGGTAGTCGTACAGCCGATGGTCAGGCAGGAGCGTGGTAGTCGTACAGGCGATGGTCAGGCAGGAGCGGGGTTGTCGTACAGGCGATGGTCAGGCAGGAGCGTGGTTGTCGTACAGGCGTGGGTCAGGCAGGAGCAGGGTTGTCGTACAGGCGTGGGTCAGGCAGGAGCGGGGTAATCGGACAAGCGTGGGTCAGGCAGGAACTGGAGAGATGAGGAGGGGAGGCAGGGTGAGTGAGAGTAATCACAAACGGGGAACGGGAAAAAACACTACAAAACACAGGTAAGGAGATGTAGGCTAGGCTATACTTTACCACATGAGTTTATGGTAAGATCTGGCGATGAGTGGAGTGTAGACCAGGTTCTTGTAGGGGTTGAAGGTGATTGCAGAACGAGGGACAGGTGTGGTGATGATGAATAGGAAACCGGTGAGTAGAGCCGCGCCCGCGTCATCGTCGGAGACGAGCGCGCCGTTCTTGTTGTTGCGCACGGGCCGATGTGCTGGGCATGTCGGGATCCGACTCTTCGCCACCGGAGTGGGAGGAGACTGCCGAGTCCGCGGAGCTGGCCGGAGACGGGGAACGCCCGGTAGTGGGGGGAAACTCCGGAGAGTCAGAGCGTTGCATGCCTGGGCCGATGCGACGTGCGGAAGAGCGCGTAGGACGCCCCGAGCGCCCAGAGGGGAGAGAGGGAGGCGGTTGTGGAGGCGAGGGCATGCGAGCCGTAACAGGACCCCCCCCCCCGAGGGGAGCCACCTGGTGACCGACCGGGGGCGTCAGGATGTGCCCGGTAGAAGTCCCGGAGGAGAGACGGGTCCATAATGAGCTGCCTGGAGATCCAGCTGCACTCCTCGGGGCCGTACCCCTCCCAATCCACCAGGTATTGGAACCCCCGACCCCGGCGGCGCACCTTCAGCAGCCGCCGAACCGTCCACTGGGGATGCCCGTCGACCATCTGGGGAGGCGGAGGAGCTGGGGCAGAAGGCATGAGAGGACTCGAGGAGACAGGTTTGATCTTGGACACATGGAATACAGGGTGTACCCGCATGGAAGCAGGGAGCTTAAGACGTACCGCAGCCGGGTTCAGGACACGGTCGATCTCGAAGGGCCCAACGAAGCGCGGAGCCAGCTTCCTGGAGGGGACCTGGAGCGGAAGATCAGCAGTGGAGAGGTAGACACGTTGACCGGGCCGATACGCCGGAGCAGGAGTGCGGCGGCGGTTGGCCCCGCGGCAGGAGCGCTCGTTGGAGCGGAGCAGGGCCCTGCGGACCTCCCTCCAGACACGGCGACAGCGGCTGAGGTGGGCCTGGACGGAGGGGACGGAGGCCTCCGACTCCTGGAGAGAGAACAGCGGGGGCTGGTACCCGAGGGATGACTCGAACGGAGACCTGCCAGTGGCAGCGCTGGTCAGGGCATTGAGGGAGTATTCGACCCAGGGCAGGTCCTTGCTCCAGGAGGTGGGGTGGAGAGCCGACACACAGCGGAGAGCGGACTCCAGGCTCTGGTTGGCCCGTTCGGCCTGGCCGTTGGTCTGCGGGTGGTAGCCAGAGGAGAGGCTGATGGTGGCGCCTATCTCCTTGCAGAAGGCCCTCCAGACCTGGGAGGTGAATTGAGGCCCACGGTCCGAGACAATGTCTCCGGGGAGACCGTGGAGCCGGTAGACATGCTGGACGAGGAGCTCAGCTGTCTCCGCAGAGGACGGGAGCTTGGGGAGCGCCACCAGATGGACCGCCTTGGAGAACCGGTCCACCACGGTGAGGATGACCGTGTTGCCCCTGGAGGGGGGAAGACCGGTGATGAAGTCCAGGGCGATGTGGGACCAGGGGCGGCTGGGGACCGGGAGAGGACGCAGGAGGCCAGCCGGGGGCTGGTGGGACGCCTTGCTGCGGGAGCAGACGGGACAGGCGACCACAAACTCCCGGACGTCGGACCTCATGGAGGGCCACCAGAACCGTCGGCTCAGGAAGGAGAGGGTGCGGTGAACCCCGGGATGGCACGCAAACCGGCTGGCATGGCCCCACTGGAGCACCCGGGACCGGACCGAGTCAGGCACGAAGAGCCGGCGAGGAGGAACGTTGGCCGGACTGGGTTGGGCGCGTTGGGCCTGCCTCACCACCGCCTCAATGTTCATGGTGACCACCCCTACGACACGCGAGGCCGGCAGGATGGTCTCAGGCTCCGCGGGGGGCGCCTCGGGCGCGTGGAGGCGGGACAGCGCGTCGGCCTTGGCGTTGCGGGAGCCGGGCCGGAAGGTGAGGGTAAAGTCGAACCTCCCTAGGAACTGTGACCACCGCGCCTGGCGGGAGTTGAGGCGCTTGGCCGCCCGGATGAAGGTCAGGTTCTTGTGGTCCGACCAGACGAGGGTGGTGTGTTCCGCGCCCTCAAGCCAGTGGCGCCACTCCTCCAAGGCCCCCACCACCGCCAACAACTCCCTGTTCCCGATGTCGTAATTCACCTCAGCTGGGGTGAACCGGCGGGAGAGGAAGGCACAGGGGTGCAACTTCTGGTCCTCCACTGACCGCTGGGACAGAACAGCACCGATGCCTGTGTCCGATGCGTCCACCTCGACCACGAACTGCCTGGAGGGGTCAGGATGGAGAAGGACCGGAGCGGTGGTGAAGCGCTCCTTGAGCGCGGAGAAGGCGGCGCTGGCAGCCGGTGTCCAGATGAACGGACGCAGGGATGAGGTGAGGTGGGTGAGGGGAGCTGCTACCCGGCTGTAGTCCCGTATGAAACGGCGGTAAAAGTTAGCGAAGCTAAGGAAGCTCTGGAGTTGCCTCCGGGTAGTGGGTTGAGGCCATTCGACCACGGTCTTGATTTTGCGGGGGTCGGGTCGCGTCAGGCCTCCCTCCACAATGAGGCCCAGGAACTCCACTGACGAGGAGTGAAAGGTGCACTTCTCCGCCTTGATGTACAGGCGGTTCTCCCGGAGACGCTGGATGACCATGCGGACGTGTTGGACGTGCTCCTCAGCGCTCCTGGAGAACACAAGGATGTCGTCCAGGTAGAGAACCACAAATACGTCCAGCATGTCCCTGAGCACGTCGTTCATCAGGGCCTGGAAGACGGCGGGGGCGTTGGTGAGGCCGAAGGGCATGACGAGGTACTCGTAGTGGCCACGGGAGGTCTTGAAGGCGGTCTTCCATTCGTCCCCCTCACGGATACGCACCAGGTGATAAGCGTTTCTGAGGTCCAACTTGGTGAAGATGGTGGCACTGGTGAGGGGTTCAAAATTGGAGCTCATGAGGGGGAGTGGGTATTTATTCTTCACCGTGATGTTGTTGAGCAGCCTGTAGTCGATGCATGGCCTCAGGTCTCCTCCCTTCTTCTTTACAAAGAAGAACCCCGCTGCCACCTGGGAACGAGATGGTCGGATGAGGCCCTCGGCCAAGCACTCGGAGATGTAGGTGTCCATGGCAGCTTTCTCCGGGAGGGAGAGGTTGTAGAGACGACTGGCTGGGAGAGGGGCGCCAGGGTGGAGCTCGATGGCGCAGTCGTAGGGTCGATGAGGGGGGAGTGTGCGGGCGCGCTCCTTACTGAAGGCCTCCCCGAGGTCGTGGTACATCAAAGGGACCGTGGAGAGGTCAGGAGGAGCGGGACGGGGCCGGTCAACCCGAGTGGAGGTCTGAGCAGCTCGGAGGCAGCGGGCGTGGCAGGTGGTGCTCCAGCTGAGGATGCGCCCCGAGCTCCAGCAGACATGAGGGGTATGGAGTTCCAGCCAGGGCCTCCCTAAGATGAACGGAGCGTCGGGAGAGTGGATGACGAAGGGGCGGACGTTCTCCACGTGGTTACCCGAGACTGTGAGAGTGAGGGGCAGGGTCCGGTGCGTGATGGGGCCCATGGGATGGCCATCCAGGGCGAAAGCCGAGAGGGGCCTCTCCAGAGGGGAGAGAGGGAGCGCCGCTTTGTGGGCGAACTGGACGTCCACGAAGTTCTCGTCGGCACCGGAGTCGATGAGGACAGGGACGGAGAGCGTGTGCCCCTGCCAGGCGAGGGTGACAGTGAACCTGGCGGCACGGGTCCGGGCTAGGGGATGGATGAGCCGGCTTACTCGGTACCCCCTGGCGAGTGAACCTGCTCCTCTTGCCGCCCTGGGAGGCGCAGAGGGACAGGAGTCGACGGCGTGCGCTGGGCTAGCGCAGTATATGCACAGTCCGTCCAGACTCCGGTGCTCACGCTCCGCCGGGGTCAGTCGGGTCCGGCCCAGGTGCATGGATTCCTCTCCAGCGGTGTTTGGGGGTGCGAGGGAGGCCGGGACAGGCCGAGAGAGGCCGGTAGAGGGAGGTGGAGACGGTCTGGGTGCGCTGTGGTGTTGGTGCGCCCGCTCGCGCCTGCGTTCCCGGTGGCGCTCGTCAATGGCTATGGAGAGGGAGACGAGTTGGTTCAGGGTCGCTGGTCTGTCTCTTCCAGCCAGGCTGTCCTTCATGGCCTCCCCTAGGCCCCGTCGGAAAGCGCTGTACAGGGCAGACTCGTTCCAGGGGCAACGGGCAGCGAGGATGCGGAACTCCGTGGCGTAGTCCGCTACGGAACTGGGACCCTGGGTGAGGGCGGAGAGAGCAGCGTCCGCGTCCTGTCCGTGGACGTCGTGGTCAAACACGGCCCTGAATTCAGCCACGAAGGCAGTGTAGTCCTGCATGTAGGCAGCTGCGCCCTCGCGACCCGCCATGACCCAACGGCGAGCCCGTCCCGTGGTTAGGTTGGCGATGTAGGCTACCCGAGCCGACGCAGTGGAGTACATACTTGGCTGGAGGTCAAACACGTACTCACACTGCATGAGGAACTCCCGGCAGAGGGTGAACGTCCCGTCGTAGGGGGCCGGGGAGGCGAGATGGGGCTCCCGGTTTGGTGGAGCGGTGGGGTTCAGGAACGGAGCCAGGCGGGCACTGAGCGCGGTGACCTGGTCGGACAGGGTGCAGACCAGAGTAGCGAGGCCCCTCAGTCGCTCGTCCTGGGCTTGCTGTTGGGCGGATACCTGCTGCAATTGCACAGCTTGGGTCTGTGGGAGGGCTTGGAGTAGTCCGGGAGGTGCAGGTCTCTCCTCCATGTTGGCTGGGTCCAAACTGGCCAGATCTTACTGTGAGGGTTTGGTTAGGGACCCAGGCGCAACAGGAAAGGAGGAGGCAAGGGACGGTAAAGCCCTGAGGGGCGATTTAATGAGATAACAAAAAGGGGGACGTGGTAGTCGTACAGCCGATGGTCAGGCAGGAGCGTGGTAGTCGTACAGGCGATGGTCAGGCAGGAGCGGGGTTGTCGTACAGGCGATGGTCAGGCAGGAGCGTGGTTGTCGTACAGGCGTGGGTCAGGCAGGAGCAGGGTTGTCGTACAGGCGTGGGTCAGGCAGGAGCGGGGTAATCGGACAAGCGTGGGTCAGGCAGGAACTGGAGAGATGAGGAGGGGAGGCAGGGTGAGTGAGAGTAATCACAAACGGGGAACGGGAAAAAACACTACAAAACACAGGTAAGGAGATGTAGGCTAGGCTATACTTTACCACATGAGTTTATGGTAAGATCTGGCGATGAGTGGAGTGTAGACCAGGTTCTTGTAGGGGTTGAAGGTGATTGCAGAACGAGGGACAGGTGTGGTGATGATGAATAGGAAACCGGTGAGTAGAGCCGCGCCCGCGTCATCGTCGGAGACGAGCGCGCCGTTCTTGTTGTTGCGCACGGGCCGATGTGCTGGGCATGTCGGGATCCGACTCTTCGCCACCGGAGTGGGAGGAGACTGCCGAGTCCGCGGAGCTGGCCGGAGACGGGGAACGCCCGGTAGTGGGGGGAAACTCCGGAGAGTCAGAGCGTTGCATGCCTGGGCCGATGCGACGTGCGGAAGAGCGCGTAGGACGCCCCGAGCGCGCAGCGGGCCCAGAGGGGAGAGAGGGAGGCGGTTGTGGAGGCGAGGGCATGCGAGCCGTAACAGTTTGAGTCAGACCTGTAAACCTGTCAGACCCTTAGACCTGTCATAGATAGTATCATCTACCAGACCTGTAGACCTGTCAGACCTGTAGACCTGTCAGACCCGTAGACCTGTCAGATCCGTAGACCTGTCAGACCCGTAGACCTGTCATAGATAGTATCATCTACCAGACCCGTAGACCTGTCAGACCCGTAGACCTGTCATAGATAGTATCATCTACCAGACCCGTAGACCTGTCAGACCCGTAGACCTGTCATAGATAGTATCATCTACCAGACCTGTAGACCTGTCAGACCCGTAGACCTGTCAGACCCGTAGACCTGTCATAGATAGTATCATCTACCAGACCCGTAGACCTGTCAGACCCGTAGACCTGTCATAGATAGTATCATCTACCAGACCTGTAGACCTGTCAGACCCGTAGACCTGTCAGACCCGTAGACCTGTCAGATCCGTAGACCTGTCAGAGATAGTATCATCAAGGCCGTCTCACGCCGGCTGTTTTCTGTATACGTAGGAGCCAGGCTGTGTTCAGTAGGAGCCAGGCTGTGTTCAGTATAGGAGCTCAACTCCTCCAGATGTGTTCTGTATGTAGGAGCCAGGCTGTGTTCAGTATAGGAGCTCAACTCCTCCAGATGTGTTCTGTATGGAGCCAGGCTGTGTTCAGTATAGGAGCTCAACTCCTCCAGATGTGTTCTGTATACGTAGGAGCCATGCTGTGTTCAGTAGGAGCCAGGCTGTGTTCAGTAGGAGCCAGGCTGTGTTCAGTATAGGAGCTCAACTCCTCCAGATGTGTTCTGTATGTAGGAGCCAGGCTGTGTTCAGTATAGGAGCTCAACTCCTCCAGATGTGTTCTGTATGTAGGAGCCAGGCTGTGTTCAGTATAGGAGCTCAACTCCTGTGTTCAGTATAGGAGCTCAACTCCTCCAGATGTGTTCTGTATGTAGGAGCCAGGCTGTGTTCAGTAGGAGCCAGGATGTGTTCAGTAGAGGAGCTCAACTCCTCCAGATGTGTTCTGTATACGTAGGAGCCAGGCTGTGTTCATTATAGGAGCTCAACTCCTCCAGATGTGTTCTGTATACGTAGGAGCCAGGCTGTGTTCAGTATAGGAGCTCAACTCCTCCAGATGTGTTCAGTAGGAGCCAGGGTGTGTTCAGTATAGGAGCTCAACTCCTCCAGATGTGTTCAGTAGGAGCCAGTGTGTGTTCAGTATAGGAGCTCAACTCCTCCAGATGTGTTCAGTAGGAGCCAGGCTGTGTTCAGTATAGGAGCTCAACTCCTCCAGATGTGTTCTGTGTCAAATGAGTTTCCGCCTCTTGGACGGTGGGCGGCAGAACCATGGCAACCATCAGCTCAGATGAGCGTGGGGCGTGCTCTGGCAGAGGGCTCGTCTCCCCGAGACGCGTGGGCCGGCCAAGATCTGCACTCCGAGATACTCTAGAGCCGTTGTTCGATCTTTCGTGATTGGATGGACCCTTGTCCAATCACAATTTCTCCCCTTATTAAATAAATAAATAAAAAACTTTCATAAACTTGCGTTATTATATACTTGGTTAGGAAATTACATTATTTCAAGAGTTTGTGTTTTCCTGATATTGATTCTGGCAATGGTGGGTTGTCTAGTCCCATCCCATCTGCATTTTCATTACATATTACATATGGCAATCCCGCTTGAGGGTGTGTCTTTGACTGATGACGAGCTGAGGCAGATGGGGAGCACCTTCAGCCACAGGCTCATCCCTCCCAGGTGCACAATAGAGCGCTTCAGCCTGTATGAACAATTTATTATTATGTATTTTTGATTCTTGAGCTTTCCTGTTCCTTTTCTGTCCTTTCTTGCTGCTGCAACGCCCACATTTATCCCCTGTGAGTTGTTGAAGTTGTATCTTATTTTATCTTATCTTACTCATTAGGGTTTTGGCCAAGAACAACCAATGTCTTTTTCTCTGGTATTTCTCGCTGCAGTGATGATGCGTACTGATTACAGAACAGCTGATGGGATGAAGTCATGCTGATTAATCTGCCCCTTTGATTGCATTAATAAACCATTACAGCACATTCATCAGACATGACGCGCAGGCGAAAGGAAGAGAAATTGCAAACCGAAATCATACATGAGTTAAGCATCCATTTTGAATGAATATTCATCTTTAACGCCATTACATGAAGGTGGTGCTCAGTGTGCAGTGGGATGCAGTTTCTGGCCGTTTCTCCTCTCCTACCTGTGATTGGTGCAAATACGCATGTCCCAGTGGTATCAGCAAACACCTCCACACCGTGCACCTCGCCTCTGTTGTATGCCAGGCCTGTGTTGACTGATCAGTACGATGGAAGGTGAATACATTTTAGAGGGAGATAATATTCTCGCGAAGGATCAGGAGAGGATGCCAGTTTAGACTTGAGTAATGAGACTCTGTGCCTCCTGCTGTGTTTAACACCGTCCTCTGCTCTGCCCTCTGCCAGGATGACGAGGTGGTTCTGCAAAGTGTCGCCACCATCCAGAAGGAAAACCGCAAGTTTTGCCTGTCCGCCGAGGGACTCGGAAATCGACTCTGTTACCTGGAACCTACGTCCGAGGCTAAGGTGAGTGGAGGTTTCAGTGTTTTACTGTGGTTGTAAAGCACAGCGACACAAAGAAGCCTGTGTAAATCTGACCACAGTAATTACAAATAGACCAGAACATTTTTCATGATAACCTTTTAAAATGTGCTTACTGTTCTTAAACGTCAGTTGCCATTAAGATACTCTGAAAATCAGAAAATACGGTAGATTATGATAACGGGTATTATTGACCTGGGTCTACAACTCATATGAAAATGTCAATATTTCCACCTGCTGTGTCGTACGTGTGATGAGAGCAGAATCCTTCGGCAGGCTCTGACTCCATGGCAACAGCAAAGTGTCCAAACATCCTGACACTCCGTCAGGGCAGAAAACACATTACAGTCCTAATAGAAGTCTTATCTATCAGTAGGAGTGAAGGTATGACAGAGTAATGTGTTTCCCCTCCTGGTTCAGGCCCTACACAGCGCCCAAGCTATATTGACTTTTAACTACAGAGACCTTCCCACTTTGCAGTTGTATTAACTTTGTATTAATACCATTGTATTAACTTAGTTAACTTTATATTATATTACCATTGTATTAGCTTAATAAACTTTGTATCAATACCATTATCTCACTAAAATATGGATTCAGTGACCATAGAATTACGTTATAGGATGCTTTCTCTCTTTTACATACTTTTCCTGCTAGCGTTAGCTAGTTAGACTGCAAATAGGCAAGACAAAAGTGATTATATTGAAATATCTGATGACAGCAAAACCTTTGAACCAAGAGCCTTTGATTCTGGCATGTTCTCCCTGCCTCAGTCTGCTAGCGTATTCTCTTTTAGAAAAATAAACTCTTCACAGCACTAAACTGTAATTGGATTATCCTCCCTGTGCAATTAAATCCCATTTTGGCAGAATTAATCTTGATTTACAAACGTATTTAACATTCCCGAAGACTCCAGCCCTCTGACAGTCCTTTCAAAAAGTAATCCAACTTACCCCCCCTGACCCTTTCTCCCATTATTCTAAATCTCTTTACAGGGAGGAACTGACTGATTTATTACATTATCGGCCATCTGTCTGTCTTCCTTCCCTCCCTCCCTCCTTCCATACCTCATCGCTGAGAGAGGAGCTTTCCATCCAAATAATTATGAGAGTGAATTAGAAATCGAACCAGGAAGCTGTGAGCAGTCTGTCGACACGGCTGTGCATGTCTCTGTTGTCAGGAAGTGTACAGAAACTGACAGAAGCTGCCTTCAGAGTGCAGGTGAGGACAGAGAGGCGGCAGTTTGTCGTTCCTGCCGGCAGGTCAGTGATGTTTTGAATGGTGCGGAGGCGGGGCTTGGCACACGGAGGAGTAGTGTGTCATCCGCAGTGCGATATCGGGTGATGACACCTGGGTGTCCCCGGATGAGGCCGTGTCCGTGAAAGTTAACGTTAGCGTTGTTACCGTAGAACACGGCCTTATATAGAAGGTTGTGAAGTAGAATGCTTGGTGTCATGGCGAGACGTAGCCCGGCGTCGGTCTAGCGCGGTTGTGGTTGGTATGGCACGGTCTAGGCATTACAGCTGACCCACTGCGTACTGGACAGTACTGGTCAGTGTTGTGACCCGAAAACACTCGACATCAGACAGATCTTCAAACATACTGAATCTGGTGGATTTCCCAGTAGATTTAGTGGTGTTTGGTGTAGGCCAGCCAGATTGCTCCTTTGTTGTGCCAGCGCACCTCACTTCCTTTCTGCGTTGTCAGCAGATATTGTTAAAGGTCAGTTAAAGGTCCAAAAACAGCCTGCAGTCCCCCAGGCGGAAACGTATATCCAACCACCCCTTGAGGAAGCTTGGTAATTGCTAGCTGAAAAAAAATGAATCATTCATGAGAAGAAGACAGTTTTCCGTAAGGAAAATATCATCGAATGAGTTCGTCTGACACCGACTGCATATTTCTTTTAGGTGGTGCGGCGTCTCTGCGATCAGACCAAAATATCCCCTTCGACCCTTCGGACGCCCTCATTAAGAGACAGCTCAGAGGGGGTTGGCCTCACTGCCTGACTCCTGGCTCTCTCTGTTCTAGACTGTTCTGCTGATAGAAACGCAAAAAGTGTTTGTGGACGGGGCACAGATAATGCTGTCTCCTTGCTTCCAAACCTCTGCACGCACACACACACACACACACACACACACGCACACACGCACACACACACACACACACACACACAGACACACACACACACAGACATACACACACATTTACATACACACACACACACATACATACACACACACATACACACAGACACAGATGCACACATACACATAAACACACACACACACGCACACACAGACAGACAGACAGACACACACATACACACACATAGACACACACACACACTCCCAGGTTTGTGCTGAGTTACAGAGTGCCATCCTATCACCCCCCCGCCTCCCACCCCTGCTCACATTTCACACACCACTGCCGGGGTCAGGGCTCAACTGGGTGTGCCGCACACCCGGGGGGAGGGGGGAGAGGGGTGGATGACCGCCCCGCACCTTAAATCATCCCTGTCTGTCCGATTCCATGTTAAGTTAGGACACACTATTCTGCTAGAACGTGGAAGTAAGGCAAGGCAAACCAAACGCCAGAACAGACATGCAAGCTTAAGAACATACATGTCAGTCCCAGGCTTAAGAACAGACATGTCAGTCCCAGGCTTAAGAACAGACATGTCAGTCCCAGGCTTAAGAACAGACATGTCAGTCCCAGGAAAGAACACCGGGTGACATGAGAGGTCTATGAAGGTCTGCAGGGGAAGATAGGAACACTAACCAGAGAGAGAGAGAGAGACCGAGCATGATAAAACAGCTTGGTCAGCATGATAATGCTGACAGCTGTAGACAGGCTATCAACAAAGAGTAAGAGTTAGTAAGTTGGTTTGCAAGGAAAGAGAAAGACAGCATAGGGAGGATGACTCAGAGGAGAGAGATACCTACAGACAATTAGAGATACTTACAGACAATTAGAGATATCTATGGACAATTAGAGATACCTACTGTACAAACAATTCCAGATAGCTACAGACAATTAGAGATACATACAGACAATTAAAGATACCTACAGACAATTAGAGATACCTACGAACAATTAGAGAAGGGCAGTAGCTACATAACTAGAAGGGATTATTGGACCTAATCAGCAATCAAGTCTCTCCTCGCTTTTCAGATCATGGATGGGATTTTGACTGCAAAATGCATTAGGAATTCACCACTGCGAAATATTACAGACCTCTGCCATATATATGAGATGTTTATACCGTTTGCATTTTGTGTGAGCACTGTGTGACAAGCCTCTCTCTTCCTCACACCCTCTCTCTGATGCGCCCCCTCACCCCTCTTTCTCCCTCTCCCTCCCTCTCCCACCCTTACCTCTCCCTCTACCTCCCTCTCCTTCTTTCCCTCTCCCTCCTTCTCTTCACCTCCCTCTACCTCCCTCTCCTTCTTTCTCTCTCCCTCCCTCTCTCCACCTCCCTCTACCTCCCTCTCCTTCCCTCTCTCCCTCTACCTCCCCCTCCTTACTTCTCCCTCCCTCCCTCTCCCTCCTTCTGCCCCCCTCTCCCTCCCTCCCTCCCTCCCTCCCTCCCTCCCTCTCTCCCTCCCTCTCTCTCCCGCCTCCCTCAGTATGTTCCTCCAGACCTGTGTATCTGTAACTTCGTTCTGGAGCAGTCCCTGTCGGTCCGGGCGCTGCAGGAGATGCTGGCCAAGACCGGGCCGGGCTGCGAGGGGGTGAGTACCGGGTCGAACGCACGCGCCACCCCCCCCCCCCCCCACACACACACACACACACACCTCCGTCGTCCCCATTCATCACACTGCCGGCGGAGTGCAGGACACGCTGCTCCCGTGCTCCACCTGTCCTTGTCCTGCTGGGAGCCGGTGGAGCCGGAGGAAGTTCGGCAGGGTCGTCCTGCTACTATTAGAACTACTGAGAAGAGTCTAGGTGATGGAGTTTGTTCCCCCCCAAGCCGTTGATACAGTTAAGCCAGGAGCGTCTGTCGCTTATTACTGATTGGTGAACCGCGAAGTTGAGGTGAAGTGCCTGATGGTAACAACAGTGGGGTTTTATTTCCTTGGTAAAGAAGCCAGACATGGCAGAGATGAGGTTCAGTATTACATACATTTAGGAATATGGGAGGCTTCTCCCACACAGCCCTAGAGCTCTGTGATGATGAAAGCAGACTTCCTGCCAGAGAGAGGTAGAGTGAGATGGTCTGTGATTGCCCTCCTTTTAGCACATCAACAACCTCTCTTCCAACCACTTGATTCACACTCTGTAGGCTGCACGAACAGTGAGATAGAGAGAGATAGGTGGAAAGAGAAAGTGAAGTAGAAAAAGAGTGTGAAGAGAGAGTGAGTGTGTGCGTGTGCGTGTGCGCGTGTGCGTGTGCGTGTGCGTGTGCGTGTGCGTGTGTGTGTGTGTGTGTGTGTGTGTGAGAGAGAGAGAGAGGGAGAGGCACATTTACTAGTGTAGGTAATTCATGCTGATTAGGTACATAGAAAGATAGATAGTCAGATAGATAGTCAGATACTGTAGATAGTAGTCAGATAAATAATAGTCAGATAGAGTAGATAGAATAGTGTAGGTAGAATAAATAGTGTAGATAGAAGTCAGATAGATATAGTAATAGTCAGATAGATAGTAGTCAGATAGATAGTAGTCAGATAGTAGTCAGATAGATAATAGTCAGATAGATAATAGTCAGATAAATAATAGTCAGATAGATAGTAGCCAGATAAATAGTAGTCAGATAAATAATAATCAGATAGATAATAGTCAGATAGATAGTAGTTAGATAGATAGTAGTCAGATAGATAGTAGTCAAATAGATAATAGTCAGAAAGACAGTCAGATAAATAGTAGTCAGATACCCCTGTGTGTCACTGGCACTTCACTAAGCATTTCATTGTACATGGTACCTGTATCTTGTACATATGACAAATAAACCTCCTTGAACCTTGAACACTTCCGGCCACATCTGAATCACAGGAGTAAACACATGATCAGCTCTTCCATGTTTGTTGGTTTTTCATGTCATTCAACCTTTTCATTGATTAAAAGTTTTGTTCAGGGGTGTATTCCAGAAAGCGGGTTTAGTGAAAACTGAGGTCTGCTAAGACTGAGTTGAATTGAATTGAATCTCAGGCTTAGCAAACTCAGAGTTTTCACTAAACCCACTTTCTGGAATATCCTCCAGGAAGCTAAACACCCCTAATCTGCTTGTTTACTGTTGTACTGCAGACACAGTCATCTCTGGTCCTGTGGGTCTCTATGCTGTGTAGCCTCTTACACAGACAGCTTGCCTCCCACACATTCAGTGTGGGTGTATTGACGACCAGCAGCATCTCAGGATCAGAGATGAGCAAGCTCGCTCATGCACACACACACACACACACACACACACACACACACACACACACACACACACACACACACACACACACACACACACACACACACACACACACACACACACACACACACACACACACACACACACAGCTTACCAGACAGTGTATTCCTCAAGGCAGTGTTGTTGTTTTGTGTTCTAGAGGACAACAGGATTTTTCTGTTCTGCCACTCTGGGAGCCAGGCTAAAAAGTCAGCTCCACTGCAACAACATCATCTCTTCTATTCTCTCATGCATCAAAATAATGTTTTCTCCATCTGTATCTTTGTTTAATGTTGCTAGAGTCCAGACCATGAACAGTGGGTACGTCAACACTTAATTCGCCATATTCTCCTGGTCGGCATGACGGCTGTACTGACACTCAGCGCAAGATCTCACCATCTCCACTTTCACTTCAAAGTGTTGCCTATTTTGGGATTGCCATGATAATCTGGTACTGTGTTGAATAAGGTGTGAGCTGTTGATAGCATAGCAGAATCAAACATCTTTCGCTTGCTTCATTCATAATTTCATATGTAATCTTATGAATATTTTGGCAAGCAGAGCCACAATCTGACATTTAGTAGAAAATCACTTTAGTAGTGACGTTCCATGCCTCCCCCACGAGTAAACTGAGCGTCCACCGCGGTTCCAGCCTCAACCGACGGCATTCTCTATCTCCACGACTCTACAGTAGATCAGTGAACTTGTCACAGAAACAGACATTAACTCTGCTTCTGAAGGCTGATTCTTGGCAATCTCGAAATAGACATCCGTGTGTTCCTTCACTTTGTACACATGATTTGGATGCTTTCGCCTAACCTCCTCCTCCTCCTCATTTCTCTCTTCCTCCTCCTTCTCCTCCTTCTCCTCCTCCTCCTCCTCCTCCTCCTCCTCCAAATCTCCACTGTTTTCAAGTGAAAGAGCAATCTTATCTGCATCGTTTGTCAGGCCTATACCTGTTTATCACCTACTTTCAATGGACAACGTTCCTGTTAACTAACAATAACATAATAACATAACAAATGCGTGCTTACCTTTACCTCTGTGTGCTTACCTTTACCTTTTACTTTCAGAGAATGTTACTGTACTTTCACCAGTCTGAGGAAACTCCACGTGCATACCTACAGTAGTCCACTCACTCTGAACATGACGGTGTTGTTTGGGTTTGCAGTGTTTTCCCCCCTCCTCTTCTTTGATTGACTCCTAACTAAGCTGAATTTCAAGTGTGCACCTATCAGACGGAAGGTTCTGGAATCGGCCTCGATTCCGGAATGTTCGCACCATTCTGTCAAACAAATCCCACAGAGCTGACTAACACAGGGATCATCCTCACCTTCTCTTTCTTCTCTCGGCGTGGAGGAACGCCGGACTCCGTCGGGGTCGTTTTTGTGTCTTTGAACTGAACTGTTTTCACGTTCATTTACCTCGCTTTCTCTTTTTGGAGCTTTCCCTTCCCTCGCCTTTCTTCGACAAACCGTTTTTTGAGGCGATGGAAAGCCGGCGGACTCTGATGTACCTCTGCTGGTCCAGGTGATGGCCAGGGCCAGCGTAGACACGAGCGGCCGTACCTCACCAGTACTTAGCAGATTAGTCTGACAGGAGCATCTCCCACTTCTTTGTGGCCTTGGGAAAATGATGACATAACAGTTTCCTGGTGCTGCTGGCGCCTTTCTCTGTGAGATTAGCCCCCTATGTGAAGTGAGCATTAGAAGTAAATTACTTAGATAGCCACAGATCGGCCAACGTTGTGCAGCACTGGCAAACAGAACGCAAGTGGCACTTTATTCTTGCAAAGCCAAGCTGGCAAGAAACGGTTTAGACATACGCACACACACACACGCACACACACACGCACTTGCTCACTTTCTCTCTCTCTCACACACACAGACACACACTCGCTCACTCACTCACTCTCACACACGCACATATGCACACACAACCACACACACACACTCGCTCACTCACACACACATACACGCACACACACACACACACTCAACTCAAGGTTATCTGCCCCTGAGGGGCTACTGGTTCTGCGGCAAGCAGACAAAAATAATCATCATCAACATCATCATAATCATCATCATCATCAACAACACCATCACTCCCTCTATGAGAACCCAGTGGTGAAAACTATCTACTGCCCTGTGCTGAGGTCAGAAGGGACATGGCAGTGGGGATGTAAAAGTATCTGTATACCTATTGCTCTTCCCAGGCTGGCATCTGAGCTGGGAGGTAGAAGGTAGCATGTGAAACTCTGCCATGTAGGATGTTGTTGCCCTTCCTCCCACCTGTCTGTGGTACAGGTCAGTGAGGCTACGCTGCTGGACACCCAGGGTCTTACTGCTGACCGGCACTATTTTGGATAAAGCAGATTTTGCCTTGACACTGACATACACACTAACAGTCTCTCTCTCTCTCTCACACACACACACACACACACACACACACACACACCCTCTCTCTCTCTCTTTCTCTCTCTCTCTCTCAGGCACACATACACACACACACACATACACACTGGAATACAGCCATATTAGAGTGTGAGGGCCATTGCCACCTAACCAAAGGTCACAGTTCTAAGTGATGATATGTCAGTATGACAGCCGGCCTGAAAAACAGGCAGGCCAATCGCTGCACTCTCTCCTCCTCTCATCTCGCTCTCTCTTCCCTCCCTCCTTCCCACTCTCTCTCTCCCCCTCGTTCTGCCCCTCTATCCCACTCCTTCCCTCTCTATATCCCTCCCTCTCTCCCCCTCTCTCTCTCTCCTTCTCTCTCCCCTCTCTCTCTCTCTCTCTCTCACTCTCTCTCTGTCCTTCTCTCACTCTCTCTCGTTCCGCCTCTCTCTCTCTATCTCTCTCTCTCTCTTGCTCAGCAACAGCTGGGCCGCAGGATACTCTCCCCCCCACCCATTTTTTTTCTTCCTTCGATCAAACCCCTCATTCCATTTTGGTCCAGGCGCTGCAGGGCTATCATCCCACCGGCGCCCGTGGCTCCAGTTCCCCTTTTGGGGAGGGGAGAAAACTCTTCTCTTTGTGGCTTAATGTACTGTATACAGCTGTCTTTATTCAACATGCATGTTGGAGAGAGGCAATACACAGAGTCAATGCAAAATCTCTCTTTGAAGAATATTCCCTTCAAATTGCATATTATACAGCAGCATCAACGAAGGCCATAGCAAAGGCATTAATCTGTGAGAGTGCTCCCTACAGAGTACATTCACACAGCGTAATAGTCGATACAGTTAATCAGGTCAAATCAAATCAAATCAAACTTTATTTATATAGCGATTTTCATACACAGAGGGAACATAATGTGCTCTCAGGTCATGCTGTGAATGGTGCACTGAGTCACAGATAGAAAACAAATTAAATCACTACAAAAATGATATGACTGTTTAACTTCAGATTTCAGCAAGCACATACATGTTCAATCTATAAACTTCTACAACAGGGTTGCTAGAGAGGAGCTCCTTTCTTTCAAATGGAAGCTAGACCACAAGTTCTCGATGACCCTGAGGATCTGCACAGTTCTGTTCTCTTCCTAGATGGTCCTCTATTGACACACAAAGTCTCTCTCCCCTCTATCGACATTCATACAACAACTCACAGAATGGGAAATTAATCCCATAGATTAAGGGGTTTTAATCATTTTTAAGCATATTTTTTAACATAATCTTGTTTCTTTTCTGAATGCATCTAGAGGGGGATAAAGAGGGTGAGTATATTTTAGTTTTGAATCATTCTTTTTTGGGGAGCAAGGCTTGCTTCTAGATATGGAAATTACTCTCAAATACTTTTTAATATCTTTGATATCAATTATTTTGATTTTTTTTTCCCCCCCACACCCCCTGTGTTCCTCACATTCCTCACATTTCCTTACCCACCGATGGTACTGTGAAATGTCTCTCGTTGGTCAACGGAATGAAAGATCTCTCTAACCGGCCCAGCATGCACTTGGTGGGGTGATCATGTGACATTTCTGTGGAGAGTCTCTTGTTTGTTTTTGTATATACAATACTTTGGAGATACACCCTAACCTGTATCCATACAGCCTAACCTTTACACACACACACACACACACATGCACGCAGACACACACACCTGACCCTTTGTGTTTCCTGTGTCCTGGTCTCCAGGCGGCTCAGGGCGGCGGCCACCGGACGCTGCTCTACGGCCACGCCATTCTGCTGCGACACTCCTTCAGCGGCATGGTGAGAACAGGACAGTGCTGCTAGAACCTGCCCAGCCAGTGTGTTGGTGGTTCTGAGAGGAATGAAACATGACCAAAAAAATACATCTTTATATTGTTTAACTGCGCTGTTAGCAGCGTGACTTGCAACGCTATCTCACTGTACCTTCACAAGGGTTCCAGATGGCTCTTAACAAACGGTCACCATTATGCGGTGTTTCCTCTTCTCTCTTCCCAACAGTACCTGACCTGTTTGAAGACATCGAGGTCCCTGACAGACAAGCTGTCGTTTGATGTGGGACTGCAGGAGGATTCAATAGGTACAGTAACACTACTAACACCCACCGTCCATCTGTCTCCATTGAGACGCACACGGTCGCACTGAACAGTCATTTTAAGGTCGACAACCTCCGAGATTGAACTGCGGAAGAAGCGGCCGTATTGTTGAGTTACCGGCGCGACTGTACTTGACATTTGAGCCACAAAAACCACCGGCTCAATTTATCAAGCGGATAAGATACTTCCAGTGACTCCAAGACATCCAGATTGACTTCCACCGACCTTGCTATTTTTATGCCCTGTGCCACCCAGAATAGAGGCACTCTGACAGGAACATTTAGATCATACAAAATGGCACCACTCCTTTCAAACCACTGGTCAGATGTTGAAAATGTACTGTGATTGAAACAATGGCAATGCATGTTCTCATAACAACCGTATGCCAATCATACAGCAAAGAATATATCCACAGAATGTGTGTATGTATGTAGTTCCCTTCTCAAATTATAGGGCATTTGCTAATCTGAATCAAAATGAACACAGGCATGCATTCATGTAAAGTCCTGAAATTGTGAAAGGCCAGAACACTTAATGTTCATTTATGGACAGTGCGACCGTTTATGTCTGATCGGGGCTTTGCAGACGCCACAGACATCTCGCACCTCCTGAATTTTGTACAGTCACAGACGCCGTCGTAGATTGACGGATAGTCTGATTGGTCAGCTGTATGGAAGCTTCTGAAACGTGTCGACATGCAGACACAGACATGCAGAGAGGATGCCTGAATATTTAACTCTGTCTGCAGCGCATTGTTTATGCATTTCATTGTATATATGATACCTTTCTTATGTACATACTGTAAATTAACCGGTTAACCTTGAACCTTGAACCCGTGTGTGTCTCCACAGGAGAGGCCTGCTGGTGGACTATCCACCCTGCCTCTAAGCAGAGGTCAGAGGGAGAGAAAGTGCGCATCGGAGATGACCTCATCCTGGTCAGTGTGTCCACCGAGAGGTACCTGGTAAGTACTAGTGTGAGACTTAAATATGGAGATCAATAAAGTACCTAGTATACCTACCTACCTACCTACCTACCTACTGACCTACCTACCTACCTACCTATCCACCTATGAGCTCTGTGATTGATTAGTGATGCCTGATTGTGATGCCTGATTTGGCCTGACGGTCACGTGAGCTAATTGAGACGGTGCAGGACTTGAGGGAATAAAGTGATGTTCTGAAGCTCCCCTACGCCGTTCCATAGCCTGGCTTCACCAGACCCAATGCAAAGGGTCTGGAAACTCACAGTTGCTTTCCGATTCCCAAGGGGCGCTACCAACCGGCTTAGATCAAAATGCCTCTGGACACAATTGGATAGACCAACCAATCAGCGAAGATTGCTCCACGGCGCTCCTCTGTTCCGTCATCTTATTAAATCCGCCCCATATTAAATAAGCGGTTGTGATTGGCACACCGTGGGCGGCTGTAGCTCAGTTGGTAGAGCAAGTCGTTCAATGATCGAAGGGTCAGTGGTTCGAATCTCAACTCTGACTGTCCACATGTCGAAGTGTCCTTGAGCAAGATACCTACAACCTACAACAGACACCTGTAACCCCAAATTGCTCCCAATGAGCAGATTAGCACCTTGCATGGCAGCTACCGCCATTGGTGTGAGTGTATGTGTGAATGGGTGAATGAGAGGCCATTGTAAAGTGCTGAGTGCCGCAAAGGTGGAAAAGCACTATATAAGTGCAGTCCATTTACCATTTACATATTGCCTTCTATGCGGCAGTGGCTAGTTGCAAAACTAGAATGGAGAAGTAAGACGCCTCCTTCCCTCCACTAGTCTGGGGGTCCACCTTGGGCAAGTGGTAGTACCCCCTGGCGCCCCTACCTGGGGTTACAGGTATAAACCCCGATGACAGAACAACCTAAAGGAAGAGAGACCCGGCCCGGAGGAAGCCCGGGGCCCTCGTCTGGAGCCAGGCCCAGACGGAGGGCCCGCATGCGAGCGCCTGGTGGCCGGGCTTACCACGGAGCCCGGCCGGGCCCAGCCCGAATAAGCAACGTGGAAGCACCATCTCCTCCTCCATCGTCCCGTGGACCCACCACCCGCGGGAGGAATTGTCGGGGTCGGGTGCGCTGCCAACTAGGTGGCGGTGAAGGCGGGGGACACCGACGGACCGGACCCGGGCGGCAAAGGCTGGCTCTGGGGACATGGAACGTGACCTCGCTGGGGGGGAAGGAGCCGGAGCTTGTGAGGGAGGTGGAGCGATACCAATTACACCTGGTGGGGCTAACCTCCACGCACAGCACCGGCGCCGGAACCAAACTCCTGGATAGGGGTTGGACCCTGTTCTTCTCCGGAGTTGCTCACGGTATGAGGCGTAAGGCAGGTGTGGCTATACTAGCTAGCCCCCAGCTGAGCGCCTCTGTGCTGGAGTTCACCCCAGTGGACGAGAGGGTCGCCTCCCTGCGCCTTAGGACTGTGGGGGGGGGGACTCTGACTGTGGTTTGTGCTTATGCACCGAACAGCAGTTCAGAGTACTCAGCCTTCCTGCAGACCCTGAGTGGAGTCCTTTTGGGGGCTCCTGCAGGGGACTCCAGTGTCCTACTGGGGGACTTCAATGCACACGTAGGCAATGATGGAGAAACTTGGAGGGGCGTGATTGGGAGGCATGGCCACCACGATCTGAACCCGAGTGGTGTTTTGTTGTTGGACTTCTGTGCTAGTCACGGTTTGGCCATAACAAACACCATGTTCGAACACAAGGATGCCCACAAGTACACCTGGCATCAGAACACCTTAGGCCGAAGGTCGATGATCGATTTCGTTATCGTATCATCTGATCTGAGGCCATGCGTTTTGGACACTCGGGTAAAGAGAGGGGCAGAGCTGTCCACTGATCACCACCTGGTGGTGAGCTGGTTTCGATGGCGGGGGAAACTTCTGGACAGACCTGGAAAACCCAAGCGTGTAGTGAGGGTGAACTGGGAACGTCTGGAGGAAGAGCCTGTCCGGAGAGATTTCAATTGCCACCTCCGGCGGAGCTTCTCAGGCATCCCTGTGGAGGTTGGGGACATCGAGCATGAGTGGTTGGTATTCAAAGCCTCCATTGCTGAAGCTGCGGCTGGGAGCTGTGGCCTGAGGGAGTGAAGAAGGAGGCCTTCCGGGTTATGTTAGCCCGGGAGACCCCAGAAACAGTTGCAGGGTATCGACTGGCCCGGAGGGCTGCGGCTTCGGCCGTGACCAAAGCAAAGCAGCGGGTGTGGGAGGAGTTCGGAGAAACCATGGAGAAGGACTTTCGGTCGGCACCAAAGTGTTTCTGGAAGACCATCAGACACCTCAGGAAGGGAAAGCGGGGGACCATCCAAGCTGTATACAGCAAGGAGGGGACACTGCTGACCTCAACTGAGGAGGTTGTTGAGCGTTGGAAGGAGCACTTTGAGGAACTCCTGAACCCGACTAATCCACCCTCTACGATCGAGGCAGAGCCGGAAGATGATGGGGGGTCGTCAATGTCCTTGGAGGAGGTCACTGAGGTAGTCAAACAACTCCACAGTGGCAGAGCCCCAGGGACTGATGAGATCCGTCCAGAAATGCTGAAGGCGCTGGGTGTAGAGGGGCTGTCTTGGTTGACACGCCTCTGTAACATTGCGTGGAAGTCTGGGTCAGTGCCGAAGGAGTGGCAGACTGGGGTGGTGGTCCCAATATTCAAAAAAAGGGACCAGAGGGTGTGTGCGAATTATAGAGGCATCACATTACTCAGCCTCCCAGGGAAAGTTTACTCCAAGGTGCTGGAAAGGAGGGTCCGGCCGATAGTCGAACCTCAGATCGAAGAGGAACAATGCGGATTTCGTCCTGGTCGTGGAACTACCGACCAGCTCTTCACTCTCGCAAGGATCTTGGAGGGGGCTTGGGAGTTTGCCCAACCTGTCTACATGTGTTTTGTGGACTTGGAGAAGGCTTACGACCGGGTCCCCCGAGAGGTCTTGTGGAGGGTTATGCGGGAGTATGGGGTGAGGGGGTCCCTACTTAGGGCCATCCAATCCCTGTACACCCAGAGCGAGAGCTGTGTCCGGGTCCTCGGCAGTAAGTCGTCTTCCTTTCCGGTGGGTGTTGGCCTCCGCCAGGGCTGCGCTTTGTCACCAATCCTGTTTGTGATTTTCATGGACAGGATATCGAGGCGTAGCCGGGGGGAGGTGGGTTTGCAGTTCGGTGAGCTGGGGATCACGTCACTGCTTTTTGCAGATGATGTGGTCCTGATGGCATCAGCTGCCTGCGGCCTCCAGCACTCTCTGGATAGGTTCGCAACTGAGTGTGAAGCGGCTGGGATGAGAATAAGCACTTCTAAATCTGAGGCCATGGTTCTCAGCAGGAAACCGGTGGCCTGTCCGCTCCGAGTAGGAAATGAGTCCTTACCCCAAGTGAAGGAGTTCAAGTATCTGGGGGTCTTGTTCACGAGTGAGGGAACCATGGAGAGGGAGTTTGGCCGGAGAATCGGAGCAGCTGGTGCGGTTCTGCAGTCGCTTTACCGCACTGTTGTGACGAAAAGAGAGCTGAGCCAAAAGGCAAAGCTCTCGATCTACCGGTCTATCTTCGTCCCCACCCTCACCTATGGTCATGAAGGATGGGTCATGACCGAAAGAACGAGATCACGGATACAAGCGGCCGAAATGAGTTTTCTCCGGAGGGTGGCTGGGGTCTCCCTGAGAGATCGGGTGAGAAGTTCAGTCATCCGGGAGAGACTCGGAGTAGAGCCGCTGCTCCTTTGCGTCGAAAGGAGCCAGTTGAGGTGGTTCGGGCATCTAGTGAGGATGCCTCCTGGGCGCCTCCCTAGGGAGGTGTTCCAGGCGTGTCCGGCTGGGAGGAGGCCGCGGGGTAGACCCAGGACTAGGTGGCGGGACTACATCTCCGCACTGGCCTGTGAGCGGCTAAAGATTCCCCAGGCAGAGCTGGTTGATGCTGCTAGGGAAAGGGATGTCTGGGGCCCCCTGCTGGAGCTGCTGCCTCCGCGACCCGACCCTGGATAAGCGGATGAAGATGATGATGATGATATTGCCTTCTAGAAGAATGAAGAAGAATGAAGCAAACTAGGTTTATCACAGTGGGAGGTGTGGATGGTATTGCCGAGGAACAATTTAAACCAGTGTCAGTGTTGCTCTGTCTCCAAACTTGAAGATTAACCAAGCTAACAGCACTACCAAGCAGGGTGATAAAAGCAATTAATGCTAAACACATGCCAAGACAGCCTTACTATCAGATACTGTGAATACACAAAGCTTTAGCTTGCTAACTAGCAACTGGAAATGCATAGATTTCTTTTGATTCGTGAAAATAGCAACATAACTAAGTATCTAGTGCTAGCTAGCTGAAAGCAACGTCTAATGAAAAGCATAGTTAGCACTCAACGTTACATACTGTACAGTGTCGTTCCAACAGATCTAGCTATGTAACGTGGGTGAAATAAGATTCTTCCTTCCTTCCCAGTTCCCATAACTGCCCTCTGAAACCTGGGGCATGCTGGGAAATGCAGTCCACTTCTCCCCTGGACGCTACGCTAACATAAATGAGACGAATAAGACAGGTTAAAAATATGGGAGATTTACAGGAAAATATTTAAACGGGATGGCAGCGAGAGAGAAGGGTAAAACGGGTGGGCTGACAGGCATGACCCAAACCCTTAAAATGCAATTTCTTGAATGACCTGAAAGTCCAAATTTTGCTGAAAGTTCTGACGTTAATGCTGTTTGTGTGTCTCGGTGTTGTCCCTGTGTGATGTGGGAGGGGGGGAGTTTGTTGCTGGGGGGCACTGATGCAGATGTACAGCCAGCAGGCATCAGGGGCAGACAGGCTGGCAGGGGGGGGTTAGTAAATGCCAGTCCTGAATCTCTTTACAGGACCCCCTGCTGTATCTTAGAGTTGTTTTGTCCTTCTCTCTGTCTCCCTCTTTGTCTCCCTCTCTCTCTCTCTCTCTCTCTCTCTCTCTCTCTCTCTCACTCTCACTCTCTCTCTCTCTCTCTCACTCTCTCTCTCTCTGTCTCTCTTTCTCGTCACACACGGGCACACACAGACACACAAACTTGAATTAAGTGTCGTCTATGCTCCCTTCCCCTGCAGCACCTGTCCATCTCCCACTCCAGTATCCAGGTGGACGCATCCTTCATGCAGACCCTGTGGAACGTCCAGCCCACCTGCTCCGGCAGCAACGTAGCAGTAGGCACGTTGGCCACTCACACACCATGACTTTACTATTGTTATATTTGTCGAATACCTTTTTTTTGTTTTAAACTGTGTGCTGTATTGCCTTTCCGAGGTTCATTTACATTTTCTTAATCTGGAATCCAAGTCTTAAACGCGGCAGTGGCGTTGGGAGGGAAAAAAGTCAGCTAACCTGGTCCTGGTCTGATCATACAAAACCATGTGTTCGTCCAATAGGATACCTGCTTGGGGGTCATGTGATGCGCCTGTGCCACGGGCACGATGAGAGTCTGACCATCCCCGGGGCGGACCGCAGCGAGGAGGAGCAGAGGTAGGGGGCCATTGGGAGCTCTGTCCCTCTATAGGCCATTACCACACAATTCATCTCACATCTCTAAGATCACTTCTGACCACTGTGAAAGAGCGCCTTTCATCAAATGTCAAATTCCATTAGGGTTTTTTATTTATTTATTTATTTATTTATGTATTCTTTTCTTTTCTTTTTTTACAAAAAGGACAAACAAGGACACTATTGAGTACACCAACACACACAGAAAAAGCAAAAACAAACACCAAACAACAACACCAAAGACACTAAATACGACAAGAAAAAAGGAAAAAATCTCTCAGTACTGACCATCATTATAATCCTTCTGCTAAACTTGACCTTAATCTGTTCTATTTTCTATCAAAATCGGTCATGTTCCCTGTCTATTAGCAATAATGCCCTCTAACATAAAGTAATGCTTTAAAAAGGACAGAAAACTGTGTAATGTCAATCATTATTTTTCCTTCACTTCAAAAATACATCTCTTACCCAGTAATATAACAGTATTTAAAATGCCAGGATATCCATTTTGTAATTCACCAAGTACAGTATTATTTTTTGGGAGCACATGGTTAGCAAAACTGAATGTAATGCTAGCCATCTTTTAATAGTCCTCCAGAAACCCTCCCAGTATGATTGAAATTTGTCTGGCATCTCATTCAAATCATATTCTCTCAAGAAAAATTGGTACATATGAGAATGTATCTTATTTCCTTTCATCCAAAAATAATTCTTCATTGAAGGTTTACACACCAACAGTTTTTTCCCCAGCATTTTTCAGCTTTTTTTCCAGGCCAAAGGTACTGAACAAGTTCTGAACAAAGTACTCCATATATTTCACAAAATAACTCCAATAGATATGAATACAAAATATGAATAGATATTACCTTTCAAATCAATTATATAATTTATAAAGATAATACCCTTTTGAACAAACTGTTCCCAAAAGAGAGGTAATCTTTTGCTTAATACATTGGAATTAAACCATAATATCTGTTGCAGAATGTCATCAACAGAGTCTGGTGGAAAATCCTGGAAGTGTAGCCATGCCTGTACCATATCTTAAAAATAAAGGGGTTAGAGCAGTAAACATCTTTTGTATACATTGAAGATGGGTCTTTGCAATCTGGCCAAATGGAAAAAAATGATACTTAAATACTGGATGAGTGTCGCAAATGAGTCTTGAGGAGCTCCAATTGGGATTCCCATATATTTTCTGTGAAGATGATGCTTTAAATGCTAGGTTTAAGGCCTTAAAGGAGTTTGCATGTTTAGCCCTGTTTTAAGGTTACTTATGATCATATACAATGGTTCAGATCAAAACGTTGACAAAACTAGCACTTTTGAGAAAGTCTGATAATTCCTCTACCACCGTTTTGGTCATACAATGGATGTATCTTTCAAAAACTGGTAATTGGTGTCCGTTGGTGTTCTGACATCAAATTCACCGTAAAGTAGGAATCCTGTAGGGTTTTATTGATCATTATATGAAATCCATTGACTTGTATTGACGCGACCATTGTAGATATGTAGATAAATCCGCAGAGGGGATTCAGGAAGCGGAACTACTTACGGTAGCTATTGTTATTGTTTATGTTGCTAGGCTACTTAGTTTGCGGAGGTTTACACACGTATGTGCTGCGACTAAATAGTTCTATGCTAAATATTTTAAAAAAGCCTTTCCAGATGAACTAGAATCTTACTTTATGGTGAATTATATGTCAGAATGTCAACTAACACCTCGGTGAGCTTCTTGTCTTTGAAATTGAGAGTTTAACATGTTTTTTGAATTATTTTTCACGGTGCCCACCCACATCAATTGTATCACCAAAACGGTGGTAGAGCAATTATCAGACTTTCTCAAAAGTGCTATTTTTGTCAACGTTTTGATCTGAACCATTGTATATGATCATAAGTAACCTTAAAACAGGGCTAAACATGCATTTTCCCTTTACTACTCCTTTAAGATTAATTAACTTAACACCACCTTCATACAAATCATTATATAAATATTTCCGCTTGATTTTTTTCTGGGTTGTTATTCCATATAAAGGTAAAGACCACATGATTATATCTTTTATAAAAGGCTTAATCAGGTGATGCAAGATACATTAACAAGTATGTGAACTGAGAGGTATACAGTGAATTAACAAGGGTGACTGGCAAACAGACAGAGATAATACTGTCAATTTCCATGGACATAAGACCTTCTCCATTTTTTGAAACTTCCATTCAAAGTTTGTTTTTGCAAGTTTATCAATCTGTTTTGGAATATGAATTCCCAGGACTTCTATTGGTCCATCTGACCATATGAGTGTTGACTTGCATGAAAGTTTGAAAGTAGAATCATGTAGAGAACCTAAATGCAAAATAATACATTTGTCATAACTTGGCTTCAAACCAGACAGAGTTGCAAAAAATCCAAATCATTAATGAGGGCATTCAAATAATGTTCTTTTTGAGACAGAAAGAAAATGGTGTCATCTGCATAAAGTTAAAACTTTGATTTTTGATTTAACCTTTAATATTCATATTATTTCAAATTTCCCTGGCTAATGTTTCTATTACCAATACAAATAAATATGGGGATAGGGGCAACCCTGTCTAACTCCCCTCGAAAGTGAAAAACTCAAACAATGTAAAATTCCAAATATTTATAGATGTACTCCCATTTCACTGTCAAAAGCCTTTTCAAAATCAGCAATGGGATCTTTTATGTCATCAAAAAATCTTATAAAAGCCTTTTCAAAATCAGCTACAAAGATTAAACCCATTTTTTTGTTTTTCTCATATAGTTCAATAATTTCCAAAATATGTCTTATGCTATCTCCAATTAATCTACCCTCAATAAATCAATTTTGGTCTTTATCAACAATATCTCAAATGAGGTTTTTTTAATTCGAGAGGCAATACATTTAGATATAATTCTATTATCACAACCCATAAAGTTAGAGGTCTCCAGTTTTTTTATTCAATTGGGTCTTCATATTGACCATTTGCCCCTTGTTTTAAAAGAAGAGAAATCAACCCCTCCTGCTGGGTTCCAGTCACTTTACCAATCTCATGAATAATTAAAACATGCAAGAATGAGATCTCTTATGTCATCAAAAAAATCTTATAGCTCGGAATCCCATCTAGACCTGGGATTTGGATTTATTTTGATTTATTTGCATAAGTATGACTAGTGCACTTCTCCTGCTTCTCATCCATGTAGCTCTAGAGCTATTTGTAATGCAACTGTTTTTTTTATAGTAAAGTCTCTCTAACTCTTTCTGCTTGTTTTCCAAAGTCTCATGGAGATCTGGGGGGCTTGATTATCTTAATCATTTTTTTCATTTAAATTGTTTATTTCTTGTAGTATTTTCATAGAGTATATTCAGCTTATGTTTCCAAGATGGGTATTTCCCTTGAGTGAGCCCTCAAGGAACATTTAAATGCATCCTATACAATATGAGAGTTGGCGCTACCAATATTGTGCTTAAAAAATTCTGAAATAAATGTTTTTGTTTTTTCAACAAACAAATCATCCTGTGGTAAAGATTGATTAAACTTCCAGAAACCTGAGCCTCTTATGAGTGAATGGTCTGAGCACAAATGTTCAGTTATGTCTGTCATTGATATCTTAGAACAGAGTGAGAAAGATATCAAAAAATAATCAATCTGACTGGCCTGTTTTTTTCTAAGTCATGTATACCTGATTTTTGGGGGGTTTCTAAGTCGCCAAATGTCAATTAAGTCAAGGGAAGACATGATTCTGAATTCATGATTCTTTTAGCGCCTGTGGATGATGTCCTATCTGTCTTGGAATCCATCACTGTATTGAAATCTCCGGTAAAAGTAATGTGAGCCCCACTATCATTTAAATTCTGAACAGTCTCCTGAATATGTTAAAAAATATATAGCTTCATCAGTATTAGGTGCATACAGATTGACCAGGCATACTCGCAGAGATTTGATTGTGAGATCTACAATAATCCATCTTCTATCTGAGTCTTGTAAGGTTGTATGAATCACATATTCAGTATTTATTTCGATGAGGATTTAAACTGTCTTGCATTAGTTACACATGATGGGAACACTCCATGGGGCCAACCCCTGGAATCAAAAACAAATCCAATTCACGGCATAAGATTAAACAATGACAGATCACAACAACCATACTGTTAAACAAAAAACAGACAAAACAAACAAAATAAAATATTGTTTAAGTGGTTAACTAAGGAAAACCACTTAAATACAAGTAGCATGGGGAGGCCATAATTATTAAATAAATTCAAATATCTGAATAATATGGCAAGCAGACCCGTTTTTTTTTAAAGTTAGTTAGACAGTCTGTCATCATTAACCACAGTGAAATAACACAAAATTATTTGACCCAAAAAAGGAGAAAAAAGAAAAGAAAACTACTACACGACCCCAAGCCCATTTTCAACAATGTTTTTTTCTCCCTCCCTTCCTGAAAAAAAAGAAAAATAGGAGGGTATACTGACTTCTGTAGCAAGAGAACATAGGTCAAATAAAAAATATTATATATAAATGATTGCATTAGGTCAAGATTGCACAATTTCAGTCATAGTAGGGTAAAAAGCAGTAGGCCTAGATTGCTTCTGTTGCTTTGCATTAGCTTTTGTTGGCAAATGGGCTCTAATCCTGTCACCGGCTTGAATGTCAATATGCTTTGTGCTTTTTTGTTGTGCTGTTTTACCATTGACGTCTTGTTCAAAGCATGCAGAAAGCCCCTCTCTGGATGTTGGTTTGATAAGGCCCCTCTCCTCGGTGTGTGTCCCCAGAATAGTGAACTATGAGGCGGGTAAGGGAGGTTCCAGAGCCCGCTCCCTCTGGAGACTGGAGCCCCTCAGAATCAGGTAAGAGCCTCCCTCAAACCACTCACACACACATACACACACACACACACACACACACACACACACACACACACACACACACACACACACACACCATTCACCTCTCTGTCAAACTCTCCTGTGTGTAATATTTTCTTTTCAACACCTGTCAGCTGTGTACTGTACAATATTTACAGTGCTGTCACCCCACAGAGTTTTATAGAACAGAACATGTCACGGGGGCAACGGGGGGTTGTCTCCCTCCCAGGGACCTGAGATAAATTAGATAGTTATGAGTTTTGTATGATAGCCTGTGATGTCAGCCAGCGGTTACATATAATGATGTAATCTCCAACCCTGAGCCGTCGCAGCCAATCAGGTGCCGCCACTGGGCTCCGTGCCTCTGGGCGCACACCCCCCCCCCCCCCCCCCCCCCTCCCTACGCATGCTGACTGGTGCTGTGCAGCTGGAGATGATTGCAAGAATATTTTGGCACTTGCAATGCCCGACTGGAATGAGACATGGTTCAGTCAGTGAATCTCATCATCACGCATTAGTAATCGAAAAAGCAACTGCCACACATTCGCCTTTCACCTGTGTGTTGATATAATGTGGAGGCAATTCCCTGTGGAACGCAGCGTCACAGTTTTATTTACACATTATCGTTTTGAATGGAAGAAGAGTACATTGCTAGATTGCTCAAGAGGTATCATCGGGCTACAGTATCTATTCTCTTTGTACAGAGTTTTTAGGACTTCATGCCCAGATTCACATTTATTTCACAGCTTCTAGATGTACTATTATGTTTCTAGTTTGTGTATACTTACTTTAGATGACACTATGTAGTCTGGATGACCGAACATCTATCGACCTCCGCCGCTATGACGCCATATAACCGCTTTGTGTCCTGCTCTGTGATTGGCCAGCTGGAGCGGTAGCCACATCCGCTGGGGCCAGTCGTTCCGTGTGCGTCACCTGTCCACCGGCCTCTACCTGGCAATGGCCGAGGACGGGGGACTGGTACTGCAGGACCGGGAGAAGTCCGACACCAAGGCCACCGCTTTCTGCTTCAGGCCCAGCAAGGTTGGTGCTCCTGGGAAAGGACCACTCACACACTACTACAGTTATATACTATACTACAGTTATATAAAATACAGTTACATATGCTACAGTTATATTCTATACTACGGTTCTATAAAATACAGTTACAGTAGATATACAGTACTACAGTTATTTTCTATACTGCAGTGATATAAAATACAGTTAGATATACTACAGTTAAACTTCCCACGGGGATTACTAAAGTATCTTAACCTATCTATCTTAAACTGTATTTATACAGTACAGCTGGGTCAGTTAATTTGAAAGGATAATTTTAGAGGCGTCATTGGGTTGTTTGTTCTCTTTGTACAGAGATGCTCACTAAGGCTAGTAGAAAACGTTGTTTGAGGAAATGGGATCCCTGCTCCCGAGTCTCGCCGAGCTGATTTTGTTGTTGTTGTAAATGAGTCATCATTCCACCTCTTTAACATCTTCAGAGCTCTGAGCACAGGGCTTATCAGGAAGCTCATCTGTCAACAGCCCCAGAAACACCACCAAACAAGACTATTGAGCCATACAAACGACCATTCAGAAACACCTCCAAACAAGACTATTGAGCCATACAAATGACCATTCAGAAACACCACCAAACAAGACTATTGAGCCATACAAACGACCATTCAGAAACACCACCAAACAAGACTATTGAACCATACAAATGACCATTCAGAAACACCACCAAACAAGACTATTGAGCCATACAAATGACCATTCAGAACCCTCCGGTCAGGCTAACCATGAATTCCCCAGCCACACACCGAGCTTGAATGAGACCTCATTGTTATTCTGTTGCAGATCTTATTTCTAATGAGCTACTGTCTGAGCATACATTACGATGTAGGAACAGCTTACGCTAGACTATCCTGCAGATGTAAAAGTCTCTCCTGAGATGTATATCTGTAATCAATGATCTCAGATCTGTGTTTGGCCTTCTCACCCAGGCTGATAGACCGGCTAATGTAACTGTTAGCCCTCCTCATTCATGTTTCCCCCAGGCCTTATTGCAGTCATGTTTGGCTGTGTTTTAATTAGGGTCTATGGACCATTCATCAAGACTGTAGTTATATCGATTCAGCGCTAGCTATGCCTCCGTGGT